>NW_019519568.1:0-1012 GCF_002814215.2 Seriola lalandi dorsalis
TGACTTTTTATGCTTTGTTATACTATGACTTTTTTATGACATTTTTAAGCCTTACTATACTATGACTTTTTATACCTTAGTATACTATGACTTTTCATACCCTACTATACTATGACATTTTAAGCCTTACTATACTATGACTTTTTATGCCTTATTATACTATGACTTTTTTACCTTAGCATACTATGACTTTTCACACCCTACTATACTATGACTTTTTACGCCTTACTATACTATGACTTTTTATGCCTTGTTATACTATGACCTTTTTTAAACATTTTTATGCCTTACTATACTATGACTTTTTACGCCTTACTATACTATGACTTTTTATGCCTTGTTATACTATGACCTTTTTTAAACATTTTTATGCCTTACTATACTATGACATTTTACGCCTTACTATACTATGACTTTTTACGCCTTGTTATCCTATGACTTTTTTATAACATTTTTATGCCTTACTATACTATGACTTTTTATGCCTTACTATACTATGACTTTTCATGCCTTATTATACTATGACTTTTTTATAACATTTTTATGCCTTATTATACTATGACTTTTTATACCTCACTATACTATGACTTTTCATGCCTTGTTATACTATGACTTTTTTATAACATTTTTATGCCTTATTATACTGACTTTTTACGCAATACTATACTATGACCTTTTATGCCTGGTTATACTCTGACCTTTTTATAACATTTTTTTGCCTTATTATACTATGACTTTTTATACCTTACTATACTATGACTTTTGATGCCTTATTATACTATGACTTTTTTACAACATTTTTATGCCTTACTATACTATGACTTTTTATGACTTTTTATGCCTTACTATACTATGAGGTTTTTATGACTTTTTATGCCTTATTATACTATGACGTTTTTATGACTTTTTATGCCTTACTATACTATGACTTTTTATGCCTTACTATACTATGACGTTTTTATGACTTTTTATGCCTTACTATACTATGACGTTTTTATGACTTTTTATGCCT
>NW_019519569.1:0-451 GCF_002814215.2 Seriola lalandi dorsalis
ATGACTTTTTACGCCTTGTTATCCTATGACTTTTTTATAACATTTTTATGCCTTACTATACTATGACTTTTTATGCCTTACTATACTATGACTTTTCATGCCTTATTATACTATGACTTTTTTATAACATTTTTATGCCTTATTATACTGACTTTTTACGCAATACTATACTATGACCTTTTATGCCTGGTTATACTCTGACCTTTTTATAACATTTTTTTGCCTTATTATACTATGACTTTTTATACCTTACTATACTATGACTTTTGATGCCTTATTATACTATGACTTTTTTACAACATTTTTATGCCTTACTATACTATGAGGTTTTTATGACTTTTTATGCCTTACTATACTATGACGTTTTTATGACTTTTTATGCCTTATTATACTATGACGTTTTTATGACTTTTTATGCCTTACTATACTATGACTTTTTATGCCTTACTAT
>NW_019519570.1:0-325 GCF_002814215.2 Seriola lalandi dorsalis
TAACTTGTTAATGTGTTCTTTAACGTGTTCTTTAACTTGTTCTTTAACGTGTTCGTTAACGTGTTCGTTAACGTGTTCTTTAACGTGTTCGTTAACGTGTTCGTTAACGTGTTCGTTAACGTGTTCGTTAACGTGTTCGTTAACGTGTTCTTTAACTTGTTAATGTGTTCGTTAACGTGTTCGTTAACTTGTTAATGTGTTCTTTAAAGTGTTCTTTAACGTGTTCGTTAACTTGTTAATGTATTCTTTAACGTGTTCTTTAACGTGTTCGTTAACTTGTTAATGTGTTCTTTAACATGTTCGTTAACGTGTTCTTTAACTTGTT
>NW_019519571.1:0-325 GCF_002814215.2 Seriola lalandi dorsalis
TGCTGGTTGTCATGGTTATGTTGGTTGTGATGGTTGTCATGGTTATGTTGGTTGTGATGGTTGTGTTGGTTGTCATGGTTGTCATGGTTATGTTGGTTGTGCTGGTTGTCATGGTTATGTTGGTTGTGATGGTTGTCATGGTTATGTTGGTTGTGATGGTTGTGTTGGTTGTGATGGTTGTCATGGTTATGTTGGTTGTGATGATTGTGTTGGTTGTGATTTTTGCGATGGTTGTTATGGTTTGTTTTGGTCTTGATTGGTTGTTATGGTTGAGATGGTTTTGATGGTTGTCATGGTTATGTTGGTTGTGATGGTTTTTCTAGTT
>NW_019519572.1:0-1956 GCF_002814215.2 Seriola lalandi dorsalis
AGTAAGGCATAAAAGTGTGAAAAAATGTCATAGTATAGTAAGGCATAAAATTGTGAAAAAATGTCATAGTATAGTAACGCATTAAAATGTGAAAAAACACCCTAGTATAGTAAGGCATAAAACGTCATAGTATAGTAAGGCATAAAAATGTGAAAAAACGTTCTATTATAATAAGTCATAAAATTGTGAAAAAACGTCCTAGTATAGTAAGGCATAAAATTGTGAACAAACGTCATAGTATAGTAAGGCATAAAAGTGTGAAAAAATGTCATAGTATAGTAAGGCATAAAATTGTGAAAAAATGTCATAGTATAGTAAGGCATAAAAGTGTGAAAAAATGTCATAGTATAGTAAGGCATAAAATTGTGAAAAAATGTCATAGTATAGTAAGGCATAAAAGTGTGAACAAACGTCAAAGTATAGTAAGGCAAAAAACGTCATAGTATAGTAAGGCATAAAAATGTGAAAAAATGTCATAGTATAGTAACGCATTAAAATGTGAACAAACGTCCTAGTATAGTAAGGCATAAAAGTGTGAAAAAATGTCATAGTATAGTAACGCATTAAAATGTGAAAAAACGTCCTAGTATAGTAAGGCATAAAACGTCATAGTATAGTAAGGCATAAAAGTGTGAAAAAATGTCATAGTATAGTAAGGCATAAAATTGTGAACAAACGTCATAGTATAGTAAGGCATAAAACTCATAGTATAGTAAAGCATAAAAATGTCAAAAAACGTCATAGTATAGTAAGGCATAAAAATGTGAAAAAATGTCATAGTATAGTAAGGCATAAAAATGTGAAAAAATGTCATAGTATAGTAAGGCATAAAATTGTGAAAAAATGTCATAGTATAGTAAGGCATAAAATTGTGAAAAAATGTCATAGTATAGTAAGGCATAAAAGTGTGAACAAATGTCAAAGTATAGTAAGGCAAAAAACGTCATAGTATAGTAAGGCATAAAAGTGTGAAAAAATGTCATAGTATAGTAAGGCATAAAAATGTGAAAAAATGTCATAGTATAGTAAGGCATAAAAATGTGAAAAAATGTCATAGTATAGTAAGGCATAAAATTGTGAAAAAATGTCATAGTATAGTAACGCATTAAAATGTGAAAAAACGTCCTAGTATAGTAAGGCATAAAACGTCATAGTATAGTAAGGCATAAAAATGTGAAAAAATGTCATAGTATAGTAAGGCATAAAATTGTGAAAAAATGTCATAGTATAGTAACGCATTAAAATGTGAAAAAACGTCCTAGTATAGTAAGGCATAAAACGTCATAGTATAGTAAGGCATAAAAATGTGATAAAACGTGCTAGTATAGTAAGGCATAAAATTGTCAAAAAATGTCATAGTATAGTAAGGCATAAAAGTGTGAAAAAATGCCATAGTACAGTAAGGCATAAAAATGTAAAAAAATGTCATAGTATAGTAAGGCATAAAAGTGTGAAAAAATGTCATAATATAGTAAGGCATAAAATTGTGAAAAAATGTCATAGTATAGTAAGGCATAAAAGTGTGAACAAACGTCAAAGTATAGTAAGGCGAAAAACGTCATAGTATAGTAAGGCATAAAAGTGTGAAAAAATGTCATAGTATAGTAAGGCATAAAAATGTGAAAAAATGTCATAGTATAGTAAGGCATAAAAATGTGAAAAAATGTCATAGTATAGTAAAGCATAAAATTGTGAAAAAATGTCATAGTATAGTAACGCATTAAAATGTTAAAAAACGTCCTAGTATAATAAGGCATAAAACGTCATAATATAGTAAGGCATAAAAATGTGAAAAAACGTTCTATTATAGTAAGGCATAAAAGTGTGAAAAAATGCCATAGTATAGTAAGGCATAAAAATGTGAAAAAATGTCATAGTATAGTAAGGCATAAAAATGTGAAAAAATGTCATAGTATAGTAAGGCATAAAATTGTGAAAAAATGTCATAGTATAGTA
>NW_019519573.1:0-325 GCF_002814215.2 Seriola lalandi dorsalis
CTTACTATACTAGCACGTTTTTTCACATTTTTATGCCTTACTATACTATGACGTTTTATGCCTTACTATACTATGACATTTTTTGACAATTTTATGCCTTACTATACTAGCACGTTTTTTCACATTTTTATGCCTTACTATACTATGACGTTTTATGCCTTACTATACTATGACATTTTTTGACAATTTTATGCCTTACTATACTAGCACGTTTTTTCACATTTTTATGCCTTACTATACTATGACGTTTTATGCCTTACTATACTAGGACGTTTGTTCACAATTTTATGCCTTACTATACTAGGACGTTTTTTCACAATTTTAT
>NW_019519574.1:0-325 GCF_002814215.2 Seriola lalandi dorsalis
ACCGGAGAGGCAGAGCTCCCGGTGCTACAAACTCCTCACCACAAGAAGATAAAGGGCAGGAATATTCGCAGCTTTGTGTACTCACCTTTGTCATGAGGCCAGTGTATGTTTGGTGGTCGGCGTGTGTTATGAGCTCCGCGGCGCAGCAGGCAGCCTCTCCTCTCCGTCTCGCTCCCACCGCGAGCTGGAGTAGAGTGCGCGCGTGTGTGTGTGTGAGAGAGAGAGAGAGAGAGAAAGAGAGAGCGAGAGAGCGTGTGTGTGTGTGTGTGTGTGTGTGAGTAGGAGCCCTCTCACTGGCTATTGTTACAGGGAAGGGAGCCAAACT
>NW_019519575.1:0-517 GCF_002814215.2 Seriola lalandi dorsalis
TTATGATCCCCTGCAGAAATGACAACAGACACAGGAAAACACCCTGGGGGCGTGCATGTGTGTGTGTGTGTGTGTTTGTGTGTGTGTGTGTGTCTGTGTGTGTGTCTGTGTGTGTGCGTGGGTGTGTGTTTAGGTTACCAAACTGAAAGAGACACGAGTTCAGATAACTGAGTGTGCTTTGGTTCTCGCAGACCTTCGGTTGAACCTGACTACTGTCATATTGCATCTTCTCTGTATCTGCCACGATAGTTGATGGTGTTGTGGGTTTTTTTTTGTTGCTTTGCACTGTGGTTTTAGCACAAACACTGGCCTTGGGAAGTAATTAGAGCCAGACGTACAACATCACAACACTTCAGCTGTTTGGTCTTTTGTGGCTGATGTGTGAAAAACACATATTGTTTTCATAGGTAATAATAAAATTAAACTATGGCTAGCTGTGCTTTACAAACTGGCAACTGAGTGTATTCACAAACATGAAAAGAAAACATCAGTCATAACATTTCAAACATGACAAAGC
>NW_019519576.1:0-325 GCF_002814215.2 Seriola lalandi dorsalis
ATCCTGAAGCAGAAAAACCCTCAAACAGCGTCAGTCACGTCACTTCATTAATTCATCAACATTCATTAGACGAGACAAAGAAATCACCAGAGAGGATGTAAAACCATAAAATATCTTTATCTTATATCAATGATTCATTCAACTTTTACACACATATAGAAGTAAAAACATTTTGGCATCATCATCATCATCATCATCTTCATCATCATCATCATCTTAACCAGACACGTGACGTTCCTGCAAAAATCCCTTTCCGCAGCCGAAGCCCTATTTTGTCGCTCAACCCTCCGCGACGCTTTGAGTGAGTGAGGTCAGAGCGCGGAGG
>NW_019519577.1:0-381 GCF_002814215.2 Seriola lalandi dorsalis
GTGTGTGTGTGTGTGTGTGTGTGTGTGTGTGTGTGTGTGTGTGTGTGTCTGTGTGTGTCTGTGTGTGCGCTTCTGAGGTGCAGCACAACGTGACGTATCAATTCATGTTGTTTCAGAATGAGCTCATGTCAAAACCAGCATTAATACGACGATGGATTACAGGTGGGATGGGGAGAAGGGAAGGCGATGTTATTATATGTTATTATGTTTAATTCACATTAATGTGACTGCCTCATGGTCTAGTCAAAAGAAATACAGAGAAAAAGATTGAAAGACTAAGCAGGACGAGAAGGAAGCGAGAGAAAGAATCCGTCTGATAGATTAGACTTTCAACCTCCTTTAGATAATTGTTTTGGTTCTCTGGCTGACTGATATGTATAA
>NW_019519578.1:0-306 GCF_002814215.2 Seriola lalandi dorsalis
CTATGACGTTTTTTTCCGTTTTTATGCCTTACTATACTATGACGTTTTTTTGACATTTTTTTGCCTTACTATACTATGACGTTTTTTTCCGTTTTTATGCCTTATTATACTATGACTTTTTTTTGCCATACTATACTATGACGTTTTTTGACATTTTTTTGCCTTACTATACTATGACGTTTTTTCCGTTTTTTTGGCTTACTATACTATGACGTTTTATTGCCTTACTATACTATGACGTTTTTTTTTCGTTTTTATGCCTTATTATACTATGACTTTTTTTTGCCATACTATACTATGACGTTT
>NW_019519579.1:0-324 GCF_002814215.2 Seriola lalandi dorsalis
AAAAAAAAAACACAGAATGATGCAATGCTATAATCATGGGCATGACATCAAGCAAAGATCACTTTTGGCACTGAGATGTTGACAGTTCTCTTTTATCACAGGCTCAGTTTGTTGGATGTCAACGCAAAAGCAGTGGAATATAAACTGCAGAAGGCATATTGACACCTTAAAACCAGCCTGATCTGTCTTGCACCCATTCCTTCACTTCTTGTGTGTGTGTGTGTGGCTGTGTGTGTGTGTATGTATGTGTGTGGCTGTGTGTGTGTGTGTGTGTGTGTGTATGTATGTGTGTGTGGCTGTGTGTGTGTGTGTGTGTGTGTGTGT
>NW_019519580.1:0-1832 GCF_002814215.2 Seriola lalandi dorsalis
TGCCTTACTATACTATGACTTTTTATGCCTTACTATACTATGACTTTTTATGCCTTTTTTTTGCCTTACTATACTATGACTTTTCATGCCTTACAATACTATGACTTTTTATGCCTTACTGAACTATGACATTTTATGCCTTAATATACTATGACTTTTTTATGCCTTTTTTTTTTGCCTTACTATAATATGACTTTTTTAATGCTTTTTTTTGCCTTATTATACTATGACTTTTTTATGCCTTTTTTTGCCTTACTATACTATGACTATTTTATGCCTTTTTTGCCTTACTATACTATGACATTCTTATGCCTTTTTTTTCCTAACCATACTATGACTTTTTATACCTTACTATACTATGACTTTTCATGCCATACAATACTATGACGCTTTTATGACTTTTTATGCCTTACTTAACTATGACTTTTTATGCCTTAATATACTATGACCTTTTTATGCCTTTTTTTGCCTTACTATACTATGACTTTTTAGGCCTACTATATTATGACTTATTGTGCAATACAATACTATGACGCTTTTATGACTTTTTTTGCCTTACTATACTATGACTTTTTATGCCTTACTACACTATGACTTTATTATGCCTTTTTTTGCCTTACTATACTATGACTTTTTATGCCTTTTTTTTTGCCTTACTATACTATGACTTGTCATGCCTTACTATACTATGACTTTTTATGCCTTACTGAACTATGATGCTTTTATGACTTACGATACTGTGACTTTTTTATGCCTTTTTTTTCCCTGACTATACTATGACGCTTTTATGCCATACAATACTATGACGCTTTTATGCCTTTTTTTTGCCTTACTATACTATGACTTTTTATGCCTTGATACACTATGACTTTATTATGCCTTTTTTTGCCTTACTATACTATGACTTTTTATATCAAACAATACTATGATGCTTTTATGCCTTATGATACTGTGACTTTTTTATGCCTTTTTTTGCCTTACTATACTATGACTTTTCATGCCTTATTATACTATGCCTTTTTTTTGCCTTACTATACTATGACTTTTCATGCCTTATTATACTATGACTTTTTATGCCTTTTTTTCCCTTACTATACTATGTCTTATTATGCGTTATTATACTATGACTTTTTTATGCCTTTTTTTTTGCCTTACTATACTATGACTTTTTATGCCTTACTAAACTATGACTTTTTTATGCCTTTTTTTTCCTTACTATACTATGTCTTATTATGCCTTATTATACTATGACTTTTTTATGCCTTTTTTTTTTGCCTTACTATACTATGACTTTTTGTGCCATACAATACTATGATGCTTTTATGCCTTACTATACTATGGCTTTTTTATGCTTTTTTTTTGCCTTGCTATCCTATGACTTTTTATACCATACAATACTATGATGCTTTTATGCCTTATGATACTGTGACTTTTTTATGCCTTTTTTTGCCTTACTATACTATGACTTTTTATGCCTTACTACACTATGACTTTATTATGCCTTTTTTTGCCTTACTATACTATGACTTTTTTATGCCTTTTTTTTTGGCATACTATACTATGACTTTTTATACCAAACAATACTATGATGCTTTTATGCCTTACTATACTATGACTTTTTTATGCATTTTTTTTTTGCCTTACTATCCTATGACTTTGTATACCATACAATACTATGATGCTTTTATGCCTTATGATACTGTGACTTTTTTATGCCTTTTTTTGCCTTACTATACTATGCCTTTTTTTGCCTTACTATACTATGACTTTTTATGCCTTTCTATACTATGACTTTTTATGCCTTTTTTGCCTTACTATACTATGACTTTTCA
>NW_019519581.1:0-739 GCF_002814215.2 Seriola lalandi dorsalis
ATTATTGTGCTTGTGTGTTTCTTCTTTGTCCTCACTGTGTGGAACAACAGGAAACCTGCTGAAATATCTCATCAAAATATCAATCAATATCATAGAAAAGTCAAGAAAAAGTGTGTGAGCTGGAGGTGAAATATGTGAACCTGGGCTGTGGTTTCCTGCTCTCTTCCTGTCACAAACACTGTTTGACATCTGTTCATCTGGAGGTTTTTGTTCAGGCTGCAGGGATCATTTCTCACTGTGGGGATCATCCTTCCAACAGGAGCAGTAGTAGGAGGCTGAATGAGAGAGTTTAACGTTCTCTATCTCCAACTCCCAGCTATTCTGATTATTAACGGCTGTGAAATCATCTTTCTGAGGATGATTGTAACCCGAATTTACGGAGCCAGTATTTCTGTTAATGTTCAGAATCAGACTGAATGTTTCTGTCTCTTTCTTCTGGTACCAGAATACATAAGGTTGGTCACACTGCTGAGTTCCTCCACAACTGAAGGAGACTGTGTCACCAACTCTCCTGGTCAATGATAACTGGTCCTGAATCAGCTCTGCTGCCATGGCAACCAGCGCTGTAGAGACACAGACAGGTAAATGAAGGTTAGTGTGACAGTGTTTGTCACAGGTTGAGTTTGCTGGCTCCTGATTGGCTGGAAACACTCACCTGAACACAGACAGCACAGAGCAGCAGCTGGGAGGAAAAGCATTTTGTGCCGTGGTGTTTCCTCTGGTGAAGCTGGGGAGAAGT
>NW_019519582.1:0-384 GCF_002814215.2 Seriola lalandi dorsalis
TGAAATATCTCATCAAAATATCAATCAATATCATAGAAAAGTCAAGAAAAAGTGTGTGAGCTGGAGGTGAAATATGTGAACCTGGGCTGTGGTTTCCTGCTCTCTTCCTGTCACAAACACTGTTTGACATCTGCTCATCTGGAGGTTTTTGTTCAGGCTGCAGGGATCATTTCTCACTGTGGGGATCAGACTTCTCACAGGAGCAGTAGTAGGAGGCTGAATGAGAGAGTTTAACGTTCTCTATCTCCAACTCCCAGCTATTCTGATTATTAACGGCTGTGAAATCATCTTTCTGAGGATGATTGTAACCCGAATTTACGGAGCCAGTATTTCTGTTAATGTTCAGAATCAGACTGAATGTTTCTGTCTCTTTCTTCTGGTACC
>NW_019519583.1:0-323 GCF_002814215.2 Seriola lalandi dorsalis
ACCATGTTTCTTTTACGCTTTGTCCTCCCGCTCATTATCTCGGCCGACGGACACATAAATAACGCTGTCACTTCCTGCTCAACGATTCCTCTCTAATGAGAGAACATTATCTTCACATCATTCAGCTCCACGTTGTGTTTTCATCAAATTAATTAGGAGCGGCGGCTGCTCTCATTAGGATGCTCTCGAAAAGAAACACATCACAACTGAGGCCTCAGGCGCATTAGTATGCAAAAGGTACTCACTCATTTACGCACGCACACACACACACACACACACACACACACACACACACACACACACACACACACACACACACACAC
>NW_019519584.1:0-323 GCF_002814215.2 Seriola lalandi dorsalis
GTGTGTGTGTGTATGTGTGTGTGTGTGTGTGTGTGTGGATGTATGTGTGCGTGTGCGTGTGCGTGTGCGCGTGTATTATTAAACAATACTGAGGAAATGATAGTGAGTCATTACAGGGTTTTTATATGAAGCATTTGCAATATACGATAACTCACTTGATGATATTGAATTATTTGTTTATTGCTCATTAGACATCATAACCTCCATCACTAATATCCATGTGCACAGCTGAGAAGGGACGACAGGGCCTTAAACCTCAGACTTGAATGAGAAAAACATATTCAAGTCATATTTTCACCAAGTAAAGTTTAACAGTCTAAAGA
>NW_019519586.1:0-513 GCF_002814215.2 Seriola lalandi dorsalis
ACTTTCGTCTACTTCTTTTCAAACATGCGTCACATATAATTATTGAGTAAACGCAAAAGAAAAAAATGGTATTATCACAAAAATCAGCTGTTTCACTGTCAGTAACAATATTACTAACAGTGCCCTCTTTAGTCAGTTACATACAGTTCTGTGTTCATAGAGGAACTATGGTCAAGTCTAGATAATATGAGGAGACCTGTAATACGCCTTCTGAATGCGACACTACACTCCAGTCATCTCTTCTCCCCACCCCTTGTTCCTGTAGGCCGTCCATTCGTTTCGATCGGTGTCACATGCCGTCATCAATTACCCATTAGACAGTGTAATATTCGCCCAATATTGCCGCCGTGTGACTGGGAGATTTTAGAGTGATCAAAACCGACAAATCTGATTTACAGAGCTAGCATAAATAAGGAGATTGTGCCCTCCCTGATTGCCCTGTTGAATAATGGATGCCTGTTTGGTAATCATTTTCCAATATCACACCACTTTCCCCCAGACTGGCCTAGCAGA
>NW_019519587.1:0-323 GCF_002814215.2 Seriola lalandi dorsalis
CTTTGCAAAGAAAAAAAACCATCCAACCTCAAATTTGGTCTTTGAGGAGAATAAGTTATCCGAGCTAATTTTCAATCTCTGACTCATAGTGGAAAACTGCAGTCTGCTAAACACAGGATGGCCACACCCAGTCCGCCAGTAGTATTCATGCCCACCAGATGTGTGCTGTCAAACATTCAGGGTCAGAGTGTCTTTTAAGGACACAGAATTTGTTTTTCTCTGCATCTCTTGATTTTGTTTCCAATATTAGATTAAATCACAAACTGATCTAACTGAACTGTTAGTCCATAAAAACAAACACTGTATACAGCCATTCCCCTAAT
>NW_019519588.1:0-397 GCF_002814215.2 Seriola lalandi dorsalis
ACCGTGTCCCGTCATAAATGTCCATCCCTGCCCATTTCCTTCGTTTGATCGGTGACACCGGCTCTACCCCCCACTGTTCTAATTTATCGAAGATTTGTTCATCTGTTGTATAAATGGGCAAATTTAAAACCGAAACAATTTTTGTATTCTTGATTACTTCTGATGCAATTATCCTTGTATTGTTGATTTTAAATCCACCCATCATATTTAGTCCTGCAACCCACCACTCTTCCACACGTATTTTCCACTGCTCTCAACAGTTGTAACATACCTATTTTTTCTTCACCGTCCATCTCCACATTCACCACTAGCTCTTTTCTTATTTCGTCCCCCGTCGTCTTTTCTCTCTCTCCGCTCCTTATATCTGCTGCGTCCCGTCTCGCTCCATCTCTCGCCG
>NW_019519590.1:0-322 GCF_002814215.2 Seriola lalandi dorsalis
ACACACACACACACACACACACACACACACACACACACACTTTAGCTTAAGGCAACATGAAAATATATTAGATATCAATGTCGCCCTTTTCATTCCACTGTCTTGTACCTCCCCAAGTACATTCAGCGCACACACATATACACACTCTGACATCTTGTAAAGAGGGAGATACAAATGTTGAACTGATGTCCTCTGATCAGGTATGAAATATGAACAGGCTTCTCCATTTAATATGCACTAAAATATTGATATCATTTAAATGCATAAGATTTGCAGAAATTGTCAAGTTAATTGTCAAGTATATTTAAAACATTGTCTTAAC
>NW_019519591.1:0-319 GCF_002814215.2 Seriola lalandi dorsalis
GTGTGTGTGTGTGTGTGTGTGTGTGTGTGTGTGTGTGTGTGTGTGTGTGTGTGTGTGTGTGAGAATCTTCTCATCCCTTGAAAGTAACTTCTTCAGAATTCAGAAGCTCTGACTCATTCCTTCTTGCCCAGGAGCAAACCCAAGGGATTGTGGGAAACGAAGTCTGTGGGCAAGGAGAGATTTAGTTCAACAGCAGGACAACATGCCAGCAGGCTTCTCTTGTTTCCCTTCATCAGCACCTGCCCATCTCTCTCTCTCTCTCTCTCTCTCTGGCTGATGTTAAAGCATCTGTAAAGCTCTGAACTCTGTTTGACTCATT
>NW_019519592.1:0-673 GCF_002814215.2 Seriola lalandi dorsalis
GTATAGTAAGGCATGAAAAATCACGAAAACGACATTAATATAGTAAGGCATGAAAAATCACGAAAACGACATAGTATAGTAAGGCATAAAAAGTCAAGGCATAAAACGTCAGAAAAATGACATAGTATAGTAAGGCATGAAAAATCACGAAATCAACATAGTATAGTAAGGCATAAAAAGTCAAGGCATTAAAAGTCATAAAAAACGACATAGTATAGTAAGGCATAAAAATCATAAAAACGACATAGTATATTAAAGCATAAAAAATTGTCAAAACGTCATAGTATAGTAAGGCATAAAAAATTCATAAAAACGACATAGTATAGTAAGGCATGAAAAATCACAAAAACGACATAGTATAGTAAGGCATGAAAAGTCATAAAAAGGACATAGTATAGTAAGACATAAAAATTCAAAAAAACGTCATAGTATAGTAAGGCATAAAAAGTCATAAAATGTGATGGTATAAAAAGTCATAAAAACGACATAGTATAGTAAGGCATAAAAATGTCACAGCATAGTGAGGCATAAAAAGTCAGAAAAACGACAGTATAGTAAGGCATGAAAAGTCATAACAATGAGACATAATAGCAAAGCATCAAATGTCATAGTATAGTAAGACATAAAAATTCAAAAAAACGTCATAGTATAGTAAGGCATAAAAAGTCATAAA
>NW_019519593.1:0-309 GCF_002814215.2 Seriola lalandi dorsalis
ATGCCTTACTATACTATGACGTTTTTTTGAATTTTTATGCCTTACTATACTATGTCGTTTTTATGACTTTTTATACCATCACATTTTATGACTTTTTATGCCTTACTATGCTGTCGTTTTTCTGACTTTTTATGCCTCACTATGCTGTGACATTTTTATGCCTTACTATACTATGTCGTTTTTATGACTTTTTATACCATCACATTTTATGACTTTTTATGCCTTACTATACTATGACGTTTTTTTGAATTTTTATGTCTTACTATACTATGTCCTTTTTATGACTTTTCATGCCTTACTATACTATGT
>NW_019519594.1:0-388 GCF_002814215.2 Seriola lalandi dorsalis
GAGGAGCAGAGGAGAGTCCTCACAGTCACAGGTTCAAACATCACAGATATTTAATCAGCTGATTCTCTGATTCAGAGGAAACAGCTGACGCTTCGTTCATCACCGAGGAAACGGTTTCTGTAGTGATGTCATCTACAGACAAGTGTGGAGAGCTCAGGTGTGACAGGTGTGTAGTTCAAGGACCTCAGTTGCCTTCAGAACCTTATTAATGTCACAACATTATATCACACATATATATAGTAATAATATATATGTATATATATATATATATATATATATATATATATACATATATACATATATATATATATATATACATATATACATGTATATATACATATATATATATACATAGTCACATACATCTGACCTTGTGTTCTGTATCGGA
>NW_019519595.1:0-614 GCF_002814215.2 Seriola lalandi dorsalis
GTCATAGTATAGTATGGCATAAAATGTGAAAAAAGCATAATAGTATATTAAGGCATAAAAGGTCTTAAAAACATCATAGTATGGTAAGGAATAAAACAACATAGTACAATAAGGTTTAAAAATGCCACAAAACGTCATAGTATAGTATGGCATAAAACGTCAAAAAACGTCATAGTATGGTAAGGCATCAAATGAAATTGTATTGGAAGGCATAAAAATGTCAAAAAACGTCATGGTATAGTATGGCATAAAATATGAAAAAAACATAATAGTATATTAAGGCATAAAAGGTCTTAAAAACATCATAGTATGGTAAGGAATAAAACAACATAGTACAATAAGGTTTAAAAATGCCACAAAACGTCACAGTATAGTATGGCATAAAACGTCAAAAAACGTCATAGTATATTAAGGCATAAAAGGTCTTAAAAACGTCATAGTATGGTAAGGAATAAAACTACATATTATATTCATGCATAAAAATGTCAAAAAACGTCATAGTATAGTATGGCATAAAATGTGAAAAAAACATAATAGTATATTAAGGCATAAAAGGTCTTAAAAACGTCATAGTATGGTAAGGAATAATATGACATATTATATTAATGCATAAT
>NW_019519596.1:0-672 GCF_002814215.2 Seriola lalandi dorsalis
AAGTCACAGTATAGTATGGCATAAAAATGTCAAAAAATGTCATAGTATAGTATGGCATAAAATGTGAAAAAAACATAATGGTATATTAAGGCATAAAAGGTCATAAAAACGTCATCGTATGGTAAGGAATAAAAAAACACAGTACATTAAGGCATAAAAATGCCAAAAGACGTCATAATATGGTATGGCATAAAAATGTCAAAAAACGTCATAATATAGTATGGCATAAAAATGTCAAATAATGTCATAGTATAGTATGGCATAAAATGTGAAAAAAAACATAATGGTATATTACGGCATAAAAGGTCATAAAAACGTCATAGTATGGTAAGGAATAAAATAACACAGTACATTAAGGCATAAAAATGCCAAAAAACGTCATAATATGGTATGGCATAAAAATGTCAAAAAACGTCATAGTATATTAAGGCATAAAAGGTTATAAAAACGTCATTGTATGGTAAGGCATCAAATGAAATTGTATTGGAAGGCATAAAAATAATAATAACCTTTAATGTCTTAATATATTATGTTTTACGAATTGTATTGCATGACTATACTACTAAGTTTCCAGATCATAAGTTGGTAGGGTAGTAGAGTGGTTAAAAGCATCAGCTGTCATTCCAAAGGTTGTGAGTTCAAATCCATGTTAGGACTTTTCTGTGCAGTGTG
>NW_019519597.1:0-772 GCF_002814215.2 Seriola lalandi dorsalis
GCCCTGAGGGAGGCAGACTGACAGACTAAGGCAGCACGTAGACTTTAGGACATTGTGGATTTGCTGTAAACATGTCACAGCTCAACCTGTCTTCTTATGTCTTCTAGTAACTTAAGAAGGATATGGTAAATGATAAATGGACTGTACCTATAATATATAGTCTACGACCACTTTACAATGGAAGCCACATTCACTCATTCACACACACATTCATTTTCCCTACACATATAGCGCTTTTCCACCATACACACACATTCACACACCAATGATACAATTTGGGGTTCAGTATCTTGCCCAGTGACACTTGGGCCACGAAAAGGGTGGACTGGAGGAGCCGGGAATTGAACCACCGACCGTCCGTTGTTAATTTGCACATTTTGCAAGTCACAAATACCTTTATACTGAATATTTTATCAAGATGTTCACAGACAACGTATTTATTGTCCACCAAAATATCCGATCTTGCATATTTTCATGTAGTGAATACAGCACTATTAAACTTTTCCATGGATATATTTAGGCACTGACAGCACTAGGATGAGCTGAGGGAAAGACTGTGGTCTGGTGAAATTCACAGTCATTTCAGACACAACCTGTTTATTTGCATTTAGCCAAAACCACAATCTTCCCCTAACCTTAATCAAAGTGCCTTTGTTGCCTAAACCTGACCACAGACGGGATGCAAACCCCAGTCTCTGGTGTGACAGGCGTGTGCTTCACGAGCCCACCATCCATCATCACAAACATGTCCCGGCAACTCTGCTGCCGCAAC
>NW_019519598.1:0-321 GCF_002814215.2 Seriola lalandi dorsalis
ATAAAATCAGCTTCCCCTCAACAACAGAACAGAGAGCTGCAGTGAAACACTGAGACAGAAACCCATCAACATTATTCATGAGTGAATAAAACCTGAAGTCTGATTCTGTCTTTCACCACGACTTAAACACAGACAGCAGCTCCCCACCTGAAACACCTTCTACTTTGCTTTTCCTGCTTTTAGAAATGGACAGTTCGGCCTGTCCCACTACAAAGTTCAGCAGCTGCCACTTCTTTGCATTTTCTGTTTTATATCCAGCAGCAAAAATAAAAGCAGTTTCACACCAACTCTCACCACAGTTTAAAAACACAGTTTTCAGAG
>NW_019519599.1:0-321 GCF_002814215.2 Seriola lalandi dorsalis
ACACACACACACACACACATGCGCAGATACACACACACACACACACACACACACACACACACACAGGCGGAAAAGAAGGAGGAAGTGTTTTAACAATTGTTCACCAGGTGTACGCATGAAAACACATGCATATGTAGATGTCCTCCGAATGCACACAGGAGGAGCAATTAACAAAGAAATTGGCCAAATGGCTCTCCCTCTAGTCTTTGCTCCATAGCTTGTCTTGCATGGTTTCCTGTACAGTTTGTGCTGTCTTTATTATCAATATATCAATATGTGTTTACAAAAATGTCATCAGGACAGATATCTGTGCCTGTGTAG
>NW_019519600.1:0-575 GCF_002814215.2 Seriola lalandi dorsalis
TCATGCATGAATGTAATTTCTTAAAAACTACACCTATATTTGATGCCTATATAAATAAAATAATATTGTATAAAAATATGTCAAATGTTGTAATATTAAAATATGAATATCTATGCACTTTTAATACCTGACTGACTTATGTTTAATAATTTTTGTTTAGTTTTCATATTATTTATTTTCTTTCCTCTGACCTATAATGCTCTTATTCGTTTTTACTACTTGCTCAGTTATTTCTATTGTGTCTGCATTTATCTGAAGAAGAAGAAGAAGAAGAAGAAGAAGAAGAAGAAGAAGAAGAAGAAGAAGAAGAAGAAGAAGAAGAAGAAGAATCCAGTCCAGTCCAGTCCAGTCCAGTCCAGTCCAGTAGGTGGCGGTAATGCGCCTGTAAACTGGTTGCTAACCGCCAATCAAACCAAAGAAAGACGCCGAAGAAGAAAACGCACGGATTTGTTTTGTTGTGAGGACGCTGGTGTCTGTGTTGATCGACAACAACGTTTGAATTTACGATCTTAAAAGTCTTCAAATCCACCGACAATGAGTCTGTCTCGAAGGTAAACCAGTCTGACTCCGCCGCT
>NW_019519601.1:0-1271 GCF_002814215.2 Seriola lalandi dorsalis
GTGACAAGTACACTTATTTTCCCCATAATGTGAACCAATTTCATTTTCCTTTTTGTAATCCCTTTGATTTCTGCTGGCATCACCAACAGGCCACAGTTTTCACTTTTACACAGTAAAATGTATAAATCTCTTCATGGAGCACATTCACGCTCCCCCGATGATGATGAACCGTTCCATTTTGGATACTCCATAAGGTTTTCTCTCTAGGCCATATTCACATTCATGTTCCTAAGAGGATGAGCCCTTTAAATGTAACCTTTTTTTAACCTCAAGCAACATCATCAATCCAAAACATACCCTCGTAGAAACAATTTTTTTCATAATGAGCATCCATTTCAATGATTTAATTTACCTTTCCTGTTTTGTATCTCACTGGCAAAGCCCCTAATAGCAAAACAGGAAATCTGTCAGCATGTTATTTTGTCTAGAGGGCTTCACTTCTGAACCCAGTCTGCAACAGTTCCATGGAAAACCTACTTAAACCTGATGGTTACAAATTCATTTTAAAAAAGGGACTCAAGGACAGTAAGACACAAACCAAATACACCTAAACTTGCTTTTGAACGCCCCCATTAAGGCCAGTGAACCACCAATTAATAAGAAGCCATAGGGAGAATGACAGATTTTTCTGCCTCTGTGCCGGTGAGAACCCAGAGCTGGAGGCATATTGTTTTTGGGTCCCATTCTCGTGGACTCAATATCTCACTAAAGCCTTCACGGAACATATTCGCATTTGGCACAGACATTCACTAGGACTCAATGATGAACTGATTAGATTTTAGTGGTCAAAGGTCAGTGTGATCTCACAAAATACTACTCAACTTCGCACAGCAATTATGACAGAATTTCACACAAATGGTTCATATTTTATATGACTCTAGATAAACAGGGATATAGTAGTACTAGTCTGAGTAGAGGAGGCAACCACAAAGAGGTAACTAGTATTCTTATACTTCACATTTAGTGAACTGAAAACATTTTTTCTCCTGTGATGATGATGATGATGATGATGATGATGATGATGATGATAAGGATGATGATGACGATGCACCATGTGCTCAGAAGTGATGCTGAGTCTATTTGAAACCATTCGTCATATATATTAACACACAAACCCGCAGCAATACAACTGGACCCATCCTGGATAGAGTTTGGACCTGGCTCAGGTCACAGATCAGGTTTCAGGTACTGGAACATGTGTGAAGTCGTGACAACATAACTCAAGAGTGTGAAAGCAAGAGTGTCCTCCTGTAAAAAAAACGAGCCCATAA
>NW_019519602.1:0-344 GCF_002814215.2 Seriola lalandi dorsalis
GGACTGAGCAGTGGCAGCAGCTGATAGAGTGAGACTGGACAGAGGGATGGATGAAGAAGCAGAATTTGACAGTAGGAAACTGAGATGATCCAACAGACTGTGTCCAGACGCACTTTTTGGCTGATGGCTGCTCCAGCTCTAAGCAGGTACTTCACTGTGTCCAGGTGGTTGTTTTCACAGGCCACCATCAGTGGTGTTCTCTGCTCCTCATCGAACATGTCCAGGTTGGCTCCAGCCTACACACACAGACAGACACACACACAGACAGACACACACACAGACACACAGACACACAGACACACAGACACACACACACACACACACACACACACACACACACACAC
>NW_019519603.1:0-320 GCF_002814215.2 Seriola lalandi dorsalis
TCATAGTATTTTAAGGCATAAACGGTCATAAAAACATCATAAAATGATAAGGAATCAACTCACATAGTATAGTAAGGCATAAAAATGCCAAAACACTTCACAGTACAATAGGGCATAAAAATGTCAGAAAACGTCATAGTATACTATGGCAAAAAATATCAAAAAAACATCATAGTATTTTAAGGCATAAACGGTCATAAAAACATCATAAAATGATAAGGAATCAACTCACATAGTATAGTAAGGCATAAAAATGCCAAAACACTTCACAGTACAATAGGGCATAAAAATGTCAGAAAACGTCATAGTATACTATGGCA
>NW_019519604.1:0-320 GCF_002814215.2 Seriola lalandi dorsalis
CAGCAAAACTGGCGTCTAAAAACCGACATGACACAATGATCATTGGAGTTATTAAATGCATTTTATTTTTTTTTATTTTATTTTTTTTAAATCAATTTTAATATTTTAATCAGAAAAAAGTGTAGTTTACAGCCTCACTTAGAGTCCAGTCCAGGTTATGTATCTGTGTAAATTTCTTCACGTACATATTTGTTCTGAGAAGTTTTATCTTTCAGTTGTTCAAGCAGAGATAAAGAAAGTTACACACACTGAACATGACGTGATGCTGTTCGAAGGTTTTAGCTGTTTTGTATAAAATGTCATGCCTTTTATTGTTTTGG
>NW_019519606.1:0-319 GCF_002814215.2 Seriola lalandi dorsalis
TATTATTTTTTTTTTTTTTTTAATGAGTAAGAGTACCTGTCCACCCACACAGGTGTATTCACTTACTCTGGCTGATTAGACCTCTGCTCAGGATGGGCGGAGCTATGTTGGGTGCCACTGTACCTGCTGTCACCAACAGAACGATGGAGGTGTAAGTGGAGACACCTGTTGTTCCAGCCTGTTCTCTGAACGCCCACACAGTGCTTAGGAAAGGTCCAATCAGGGAAGAGGTGCAGCTACAACAGAAACTCTGGTCAGACTGACATTAAATATGATGTAAAATCCTGTTGACAATGATAATAATAATAATAATAATAAT
>NW_019519607.1:0-319 GCF_002814215.2 Seriola lalandi dorsalis
GAGACGAGGATCAGCTCAGACAGGAAGTGACCGAGGAGACACTGAGACACATCATCTGTTCATGTGGGTCCAGCTGGTCAGTTTCCTCTGGTCGGGTTTCTCTCCTGACCTCAAGTGACCCCTGTGCTGGGGGGTGGGAGCTTCGACATCTGATACTTGAATGTGAGCGATGAGTCAGCAGACGCTTCAGCACATCGCTGCCGTTCACTCCTCTGATCGTTTTCTACATTTATTGCTTAATAAAAGAAATAATAGATCAATAATTATCACCCATAATAATAATGATAATAATAATAATAATAATAATAATATTAGTAAA
>NW_019519608.1:0-723 GCF_002814215.2 Seriola lalandi dorsalis
TACTATGACGTTTTTTGAAGTTTTTATGTCTTATTATATTATGACATTTTTTGACGTTTTCATGCCTTACTATACTATGACGTTTTTTGACGTTTTTATGCCTTACTATACTATGACGTTTTTTGACGTTTTCATGCCTTACTATACTATGACATTTTTTGAGATTTTTATGCCTTCCTATATTATGACGTTTTTTGACATTTTCATGCCATACTATAATATGACATTTTTATGCCTGACTATACCACGACATTTTTTGACGTTTTCATGCCTTACTATATTATGACGTTTTTATGCCATACTATAATATGACGTTTTTATGCTTTACTATACTATGACATTTTTTTGCTTAACTATACTATGACGTTTTTTGATGTTTTCATGTCCCTCTTATATTATGACATTTTTATGCCTTATTATACTGTGACGTTTTGAGATGTTTTTATGTCTTATTATATTATGACATTTTTTGACATTTTCATGCCATACTATAATATGACGTTTTTATGCCTTACTATACTATGACGTTTTTATTCCTAACTATACTATGACGTTTTTTGATGTTTTCATGTCTTATTAAATTATGACATTTTTATGCCTTATTATACTGTGACGTTTTCAGATGTTTTAATGTCTTATTATATTATGACATTTTTTGAGATTTTTATGCCTTACTATACTATGACGTCTTATTTCTGACTACAATGAACCATTTTACGGCCA
>NW_019519609.1:0-330 GCF_002814215.2 Seriola lalandi dorsalis
AGAGAGGGAGGGAAGGAGGGAGGGAGAGAAAGAGATGGGGGGGGGGCTCACCATCCATCAACTCTCTGTTCCAGAACAAGGTTTAAAAGTTTTTTCTGTCACAGGAATCAACAGTTCAACTGTCACTTCAAAGGAACCTTCTCTGATCAGCTGATCAATTACTCGACTGATCGACTGATTGTTGCAAATCTTTGGGGGGGTTGTTCATTTTGTGAGATTTAAAGTGTGTGTGTGTGTGTGTGTGTGTCTGTCTTTCAGTGTGTCTGTGTGTGTGTCAGTGTGTGTGTGTGTGTGTGTGTGTGTGTGTGTGTGTGTGTGTGTCTGTGTGTG
>NW_019519610.1:0-319 GCF_002814215.2 Seriola lalandi dorsalis
GGATGGGGTAGATTTCTACTCCGAATGATACTGACCTCTTGCACACATTTACACATTCTCACGGGGGGGGGGGTGACTCAGGTCCCTCTAGCCAAATACATGGAAGTCACCAGAACCCAAGTGTTTTGTGGAGGGTTAACACTTACCACTCACAAATAAGTACAGACTCAGGGGATATCTAACTGAAAATAGCTTATTTTTCACTGACAGCCATGGACTTGTTAAAAATCTTAAATTTTTTTGTTTTTTTTCTTTTGGTGGGGTAGGTGGGGTGGGGTGGGGGGTAACTTGAGTGCATTGTTGTATTTTTTTTCTACCA
>NW_019519611.1:0-319 GCF_002814215.2 Seriola lalandi dorsalis
TTCGCTAATGTGGCTACAAACAACAGAGAGCAGCAGAGTTTCACCTCAGCAGGTTTGACCTGATCTCCGTCAGGTCCTTGAGCTCCAGATCTCTGTGAAAGCTCCAATTAGCGAGCGCCCTTTATCAACGCACCTCTGGGGCTGTTGTTTAGACAGACGGTGTGATGTAATTACCCCACACGCCGCTGGCGGAGACGGAGCTAATGAAGACGCAGAGGAAACACTAACGGACTGAAGTGAGACAGACACTAATTAAAACGTTAACACGGCTCCGCCTCCTCCTCCACCTGCTCAGGTTGTTTCTCTCTCTCTCTCTCTC
>NW_019519612.1:0-319 GCF_002814215.2 Seriola lalandi dorsalis
CATCTGCTAATCATCTGCTAAACATATGCTAATCATCTGCTAAACATCTGCTAATCATCTGCTAAACATCTGCTAATCATCTGCTAAACATATGCTAATCATCTGCTAAACATCTGCTAATCATCTGCTAAACATCTGCTAATCATCTGCTAAACATATGCTAATCATCTGCTAAACATCTGCTAATCATCTGCTAAACATCTGCAAAACAGCTGCCAAACATCTGCTAATCATCTGCTAAACATCTGCAGAACAGCTGCCAAACATCTGCTAATCATCTGCTAAACATCTGCAAAACATCTGCTAATCATCTGCTAAA
>NW_019519613.1:0-312 GCF_002814215.2 Seriola lalandi dorsalis
CATCTGCTAAACATCTGCAAAACAGCTGCCAAACATCTGCTAATCATCTGCTAAACATCTGCAGAACAGCTGCCAAACATCTGCTAATCATCTGCTAAACATCTGCAAAACATCTGCTAATCATCTGCTAAACATATGCTAATCATCTGCTAAACATCTGCTAATCATCTGCTAAACATCTGCTAATCATCTGCTAAACATATGCTAATCATCTGCTAAACATCTGCTAATCATCTGCTAAACATCTGCTAATCATCTGCTAAACATATGCTAATCATCTGCTAAACATCTGCTAATCATCTGCTAAACATC
>NW_019519614.1:0-655 GCF_002814215.2 Seriola lalandi dorsalis
TACTTTTTCGCTATACTATACTATGTCGTTTTTTCACTTTTTTTGCCATAGTATACTATGTCGTTTTTTTTCACTTTTTAGGCCTTACTATACTATGGTATCTTTATACCTACTATACTATGACGTTTTCTGGTGTTTTTATGCCTTTTTACACTGTCGTTTTTTTCACTTTTTTTGCCATACTATACTATGTTGTTTTTTCACTTTTTTTGCCATAGTATACTATGTCGTTTTTTTCACTTTTTAGGTCTTAATATACTATTACGTCTTTATACCACACTATACCGTGACACTTGCTGGTGTTTTTATGCCTTATTACACTATGTGTTTATTTCACTTTTTTTGCCATAGTATACTATGTCGTTTTTTTCACTTTTTTTGCCATAGTATACTATGTCGTTTTTTTCACTTTTAAGGACTTACTATACTATGTCATCTTTTTACCTTACTAAACTACTTTTTTTTTTTACTTGTTTTTGCATGCTATACTATGACGTTTTTATGACATACCAGACCATGATACACATACATACATGCACTTTATTTAAACATACATACATACATACATACATACATACATACATACTTTCCTTCTCATAGATACTTTCAGACATACATGAATACTTTAATATATACATACATACATACATACATA
>NW_019519615.1:0-1873 GCF_002814215.2 Seriola lalandi dorsalis
AAAAACGTCATAGTATAGTAAGGCAAAAAAAATGTCAAAAAAAAGTCATAGTATAGTAAGTCATAAAAATGTTGAAAAACATCATAGTATAGTAAGGCATAAAAATATCATAGTATAGTAAGCCATAAAAATGTCAAAAAAACGTCACAGTATAGTAAGGCATAAAAAAATGTTGAAAAACGTCATAGTATACTAAGGCATAAAAATGTATAAGAATAGTAAGGCATAAAAACATCATAGTACAGTAAGGCATAAAAATGTCATAGTAAGGCAAAAAAAAAGTCAAAAAAACGTCATGGTATAGTAAGCCATTAGAATGTTGAAAAACATCATAGTATAGTAAAGCATAAAAATTTTGAAAAACGTCATAGTATAGTAAGGCATAAAAATGTCAAAAAACGTCATAGTATAGTAAGGCATAAAAATGTCACAGTATAGTAAGGCATAAAAATAACAAAAAAAGTCACAGTATAGTAAGGCAAAAAAATATTGAAAAACGTCATAGTATAGTAAGGCATAAAAATGTCATAGTATAGTAAGGCCAAAAAAATGTTTAAAAAAGTCATAGTATAGTAAGCCATAAAAATGTTGAAAAACATCATAATATAGTAAGGCATAAAAACGTCATAGTATAATAAGGTATAAAAATGTCACAGTATAGTAAGGCATAAAAATGTTGAAAAACGTCATAGTATAGTAAGGCATAAAAATGTCGAAAAACGTCATAGTATAGTAAGGCATAAAAATGTCACAGTATAGTAAGGTATAAAAATAACAAAAAAAGTCACAGTATAGTAAGGCATAAAAATGTCACAGTATAGTAAGGCATAAAAACGTCACAGTATAGTAAGGCATAAAAATAATAAAAAAAGTCATAGTATAGTAAGGCATAAAAACGTCATAGTATAATAAGGCATAAAAACGTCATAGTATAGTATGCCATAAAAATGTTGAAAAACGTTATAATATAGTAAGGCATAAAAATGTATAAGAATAGTAAGGCATAAAGGCATAAAAATGTCATAGTATAGTAAGGCAAAAAAAATGTCAAAAAAACGTCATAGTATAGTAAGTTAAAAAATGTTGAAAAACGTCATAGTATTGTAAGCCATAAAAATGTTGAAAAACATCATAGTATAGTAAGGCATAAAAATGTTGAAAAACGTCATCGTATAGTAAGGCATAAAAATGTCGAAAAACTTCATAGTATAGTAAGGCATAAAAACGTCATAGTATAGTAAGGCATAAAAATGACAAAAAACGTCATAGTATAGTAAGGCATAAAGACGACATAGTATAGTAAGGCATAAAAACGTCACAGTATAGTAAGGCATAAAAATGTCGAAAAACTTCATAGTATAATAAGGCATAAAACGTCAAAAAACTTCATAGTATAATAAGACATAAAAACGTCATAGTATAGTAAGGCATAAAAATGTCACAGTATAGTAAGGCATAAAAATGTTGAAAAACGTCATAGTATAGTAAGGAAATGAAAAACGTCATAGTATAGTAAGGCATAAAAATGCTGAAAAACGTCACAGTATAGTAAGGCATAAAAATGTCGAAAAACTTCAAAGTATAGTAAGGCATAAAAACGTCATAGTATAATAAGGCAAAAAAACGTAATAGTATAGTAAGGCATAAAAATGTTGAAAAACGTCAAGACATAAAAACGTCATAGTATAGTAAGGCAAAAAAAATGTCAAAAAAACGTCACAGTATAGTAAGGCATAAAAATGTTGAAAAACGTCACAGTATAGTAAGGTATAAAAATGTTGAAAAACGTCATAGTATAGTAAGGTATAAAAATGTTGAAAAACGTCATAATATAGTAAGGCATAAAAACGTCATAGTATAGTAAGGCATAAAA
>NW_019519616.1:0-318 GCF_002814215.2 Seriola lalandi dorsalis
CACACACACACACACACACACACACACACACACACACACACACACACACACACACACACACACACTCCTCCTCCTTCTCCCTGACTGTGCAGTTTGTCCTCTCCACCTCCTCGACATACATTAACACACTGTAATCTGAAACCAGTCCGACCGGCCCACTGTAAACAAAGCCAGGGTGGCACTAACACGGTCCTATACATTAAGTCAACGTGCTGGAGTTAAGTGTACAGTATAACCCAATTTCTAACTCTGGACATAAAGTGCAAGAACAAGAGGGAGTACCATAAAAGCATATTAAAAGACAAAACATAAGAATAA
>NW_019519617.1:0-370 GCF_002814215.2 Seriola lalandi dorsalis
TGAGTGACAGAGTGAGTGACAAAGTGAGTGACAAAGTGAGTGACAGAGTGACTGAGTGACAAAGTGAGTGACAAAGTGAGTGACAAAGTGAGTGACAGAGTGACTGAGTGACAAAGTGAGTGACTGAGTGACAAAGTGAGTGACAAAGTGAGTGACTGAGTGACAAAGTGAGTGACAAAGTGAGTGACAAAGTGAGTGACAGAGTGACTGAGTGACAAAGTGAGTGACTGAGTGACAAAGTGAGTGTCAAAATGAGTGACAGAGTGAGTGACAGAGTGAGTGACAAAGTGAGTGACAGAGTGACAAAGTGAGTGACAAAGTGAGTGACAGAGTGAGTGACAGAGTGAGTGACAAAGTGAGTGACAAAGTG
>NW_019519618.1:0-318 GCF_002814215.2 Seriola lalandi dorsalis
TTTTTTTTTGTTTTTTGTTGCCTGGATCAGATCAGTTTTGACTCATGCAGACAGATTGTTTAAAGAGATAAACACTAAATGTCAAGTTAATGAAACAATAAGCAAGTTTGGTCGTAGAGGTGGGATGAACACAGTGAAGTCAGAGTTTATTTTAAAAAAAAAGAAGTACAAATGCCAGATATTCTCATATTCTTTTAGACTATATTCCATAAAATGACTTGTTTGACCAATAAATTTAAGAATAAAATGGTCTTAGTTGTAGTCACATCAAATTCGTGAAGCCACGTGAAACACAAATTATTTAGCAATACATTACAT
>NW_019519619.1:0-318 GCF_002814215.2 Seriola lalandi dorsalis
TGTGTGTATAATAAATAGTAAGGATAGATATGAATATGCTAAAATAAATACAGTATTAGGTAGTAGAACCTGAACTTGCTGGTTCTGGATCAAACAGTCTCTTTGTCTTACTTGTAAAAAAGTTACTGAAGCATCTATCTGGACAACAGCCGCAGGAACAGGCTGAATTCTACTAAATCACTAAAACGTAGACATCATACATTTATGCCGCTTGAAGTGTTTGTCAGTACGGTTTGTGATTTGCACTAATGATACTTTTTGCTACAGACCAACATTAGATGTTACTCACCAGTCTAACAGAAAAGTCTCATCTCGTTA
>NW_019519620.1:0-663 GCF_002814215.2 Seriola lalandi dorsalis
ACACTGCATGACACATGGGTGTCAGGCTACAGCAGCATGAGGAAGGGATGATGACATCATCACAAAGGCAGAAGCAGGAAATAAGGTTTATTTCCAGGTAGGTTTTTACTTACATGATATTTGGCTTGGTGTTTGGTGCAGTGTCCAATAAACATATTAACAGGAAATAACAATAAAAAGGTAAAATACTGCAACAGTCAAAAAGATAAATATACATAGATCCACATATCCAAAAAATAAAACAATGAAAAAAACTATGTACAAATGTGTTGACAAAACTCCTGCTGAGCAGGACGTGCAAGAGATCACAGTATAGACAATATGTGTTCTGTGCAGGGATAATACTCTGAGGTGTTACTGTAATGTGGTTGTTGATGGTTGATGAGGCCGGACACAGAAGAAAAGGCAGGTGCTGGTCCAACACTGGGGAGGACTGGACTGGACTTCTGGTCCTGAAACAGACAAACATGTGACAGGACAATTAGTTTGTTATATTCAAACATGTTAGGTCTGTTGTGTGTGTATAATAAATAGTAAGGATAGATATGAATATGCTAAAATAAATACAGTATTAGGTAGTAGAACCTGAACTTGCTGGTTCTGGATCAAACAGTCTCTTTGTCTTACTTGTAAAAAAGTTACTGAAGCATCTATCTGGACAAC
>NW_019519621.1:0-443 GCF_002814215.2 Seriola lalandi dorsalis
TATCTATCTATCTATCTATCTATCTATCTATCTATCTATCTATCTGTCTGTCTGTCTGTCTGTCTGTCTGTCTGTCTGTCTGTCTGTCTGTCTGTCTGTCTGTCTGGTACTGCACAATATGCTACCAGACAGAGTTGAATTAATGCAGCTTTAAAGGCAAAAGATACAATACATTCAGGGTAATAGTTAAAGTAGAGTTAAGATAGTCAATAAGAAAATGTTTGTGAAACAGACAATGACAGAGAGAATATACACACATACACATACTGTACACACACACAGCTCCAGCCGCTCCAGGCTGCATGTTCATAATGTTTACAACGGTCCGTTACTCATGGATGAAATGTAAAATAATTTATCAGATCTTGGAATCTGTTCCTTGTCTTGTTTTCTCCTCTCTCTTTCTCCCTTCTCCTCTCTTCTGTGTCTCATCCTCAGCTCTC
>NW_019519622.1:0-355 GCF_002814215.2 Seriola lalandi dorsalis
TATCTATCTATCTATCTATCTATCTATCTATCTATCTATCTATCTATCTGTCTGTCTGTCTGTCTGTCTGTCTGTCTGTCTGTCTGTCTGTCTGTCTGTCTGTCTGTCTGGTACTGCACAATATGCTACCAGACAGAGTTGAATTAATGCAGCTTTAAAGGCAAAAGATACAATACATTCAGGGTAATAGTTAAAGTAGAGTTAAGATAGTCAATAAGAAAATGTTTGTGAAACAGACAATGACAGAGAGAATATACACACATACACATACTGTACACACACACAGCTCCAGCCGCTCCAGGCTGCATGTTCATAATGTTTACAACGGTCCGTTACTCATGGATGAAATGTAAAA
>NW_019519623.1:0-318 GCF_002814215.2 Seriola lalandi dorsalis
TCCCCTGGAAACCATGGACAGTTTATTACTGCAGTCACAATCAAGTAAGAATAGCTATGTTTATAAATTATAGGATCTTGAATGAGAAAATATCTATAAACAAAGTTTGCTCTTTATGCAGAGAATAAATTCAGGTGATTGAGGTTAGAATCAAACTGACCTTTTCTTGGTAGGGCGCAGAGAACTAATGATGCATATATGTCTCTTTTTAAATACGCTAAGACCGTGTGTGTGTGTGTGTGTGTGTGTGTGTGTGTGTGTGTGTGTGTGTGTGTGTGTGTTTGTGTGTGTTTTTTGTAGTGAAGTACCTTGGCCTAT
>NW_019519624.1:0-717 GCF_002814215.2 Seriola lalandi dorsalis
ATCACAAAGATACTAGAGGCCATAGCAGTGGCGGCTGGTGAAAAATATTCTAGGTGGGGCTGTACGTGCCAGAAGCTTTCAGTAACTATCCCAATAAAAGAACCCAAACCAAAAGATACCATTGTTTTAGGGATAAACACTAATCATTTAATTGCCCTTTAGAAATCAACAGTTTGACAGATAATGACAATGATATGAGATGTATATTAGTTATTACTCTTAATACAAAATTAAAGTTCTTGAGAGACATTTACAGTTGGATGATGTTTAAAAATAACTATACACAAAGAAAAACTATGTCATAGGAACATAAAATGTAGCAATTGGATTAAATACATTAGTGAATACTAATAGCACAAAATTACAATATAATGGTATATTATAATGTTTACAGGTGGATGGTGATTAAAGTTAACTATACACAGAAAAAGTGTGTGTGTCTGTGTGAGTGTATGTGTGAGTGAGGGGGTGAGGGAGTGAGTGAGTGAGTGAATGAGGGAGTGAGGGAGTAGCACAAGCACCAGCTGACAATGAGTGGCAGTGTCTGTTGTTTCATCTGCCTGAACAGCCAGATAATCTGCCCTTTTTATATCCTCCAGAATCTGGAAGAACCGTCAGCAGACAGTCCAAAAGTTGGTTCTGAACTGTCTTTGAGGCCTTTAACCACAGTGGCGGTCTTCAGGTGCTCCTCTAATACACCGTCCAGCGAGCCCACAA
>NW_019519625.1:0-490 GCF_002814215.2 Seriola lalandi dorsalis
TACAAAATTAAAGTTCTTGAGAGACATTTACAGTTGGATGATGTTTAAAAATAACTATATACAAAGAAAAACTATGTCATAGGAACATAAAATGTAGCAATTGGATTAAATACATTAGTGAATACTAATAGCACAAAATTACAATATAATGGTATATTATAATGTTTACAGGTGGATGGTGATTAAAGTTAACTATACACAGAAAAAGTGTGTGTGTCTGTGTGAGTGTATGTGTGAGTGAGGGGGTGAGGGAGTGAGTGAGTGAGTGAATGAGGGAGTGAGGGAGTAGCACAAGCACCAGCTGACAATGAGTGGCAGTGTCTGTTGTTTCATCTGCCTGAACAGCCAGATAATCTGCCCTTTTTATATCCTCCAGAATCTGGAAGAACCGTCAGCAGACAGTCCAAAAGTTGGTTCTGAACTGTCTTTGAGGCCTTTAACCACAGTGGCGGTCTTCAGGTGCTCCTCTAATACACCGTCCAGCGAGCCC
>NW_019519626.1:0-1254 GCF_002814215.2 Seriola lalandi dorsalis
TATAGAATGGCATAAAAATTCATAAAAACGTCATAGTATAGTAAGGCATAAAAAGTCATAAAAACATCATAGTATTGTGAGGCATGAAAATGTCAAAAAACGTCATAGTATAGTAAGGCAAAAAATGTCAAAAAACATCGAAATAAAGTATGGCATAAAAATTCATAAAAACTTCATAGTATAGTAAGGCATAATAAGGAATAAAAAGTCATAAAAACGGCATAGTACAGTAAGTCATAAAAAGTCATAAAAACGTCATAGAATAGTAAGGCATAAAAAGTCACAAAAATGTCATAGTATTGTAAGGCATAAAAATGCCAAAAAACGTCATAGTATAGTAAGGCGTAAAAAGTCATAAAAACGTCATAGTATTGTAAGGCATAAAAATTTCAAAAAAAAAGTCATAGTATAGTAAGGCATTAAAATGTCAAAAAACGTCATAGTATAGTAAGGCATGAAAAGTCATAGTATTGTAAGGCATAAAAATGTCAAAAAACCTCATAGTATAGTATTGCATAAAAATTCATAAAAACATCACAGTATAATAAGGCATAAAAAGTCATAGTATAGTAAGGCATAAAAAGGCATGAAAAGTCATAGTATTGTAAGGCATAAAAATGTCAAAAAAAAACGTCATAGAATAGTAAGGCATAAAATTGTCAAAAAACCTCGAAATATAGTATGGCATAAAAATTCATAAAATCGTCATAGTACAGTAAGGCATAAAAAGCAAAAAAACCTCATAGTATAGTAAGGCATGAAAATGACATTGTAAAGGGTTCCGGATTGGGCTTGAACCGACAACCTTTCCATCATTAGGTAACAGCATTATCCACTACACCACAGAATGAGCCAAGACATAAAGACGTCATAGTATATTGACGCATAGAGACAAAAGAAAATAAAAACACATACTGTATAAATAAAGTATGGCATAAAAATGTCAAAAAACGTCATAGTATAGTAAGGCATAATAAGTCAGTATAATAAGGAATAAAAAGTCATAAAAACGACATAGTACAGTAAGTCATAAAAATGTCATAGTATAGTAAGGCATGAAAAGTCATAGTATTGTAAGGCATAAAAATGTCAAAAAAAACGTCATAGAATAGTAAGGCATGAAATTGTCAAAAAACGTCGAAATATAGTAAGGCATAAAAATGTCAAAAAAAACGTCATAGTATAGTAACGCATAAAAAGTCATTATAACAAGGCATAAAAAGTCATAGTATAGTAAGGCATAAAAACGTCATA
>NW_019519627.1:0-317 GCF_002814215.2 Seriola lalandi dorsalis
TACAGCTGTTTAAGTCTGAGCTCAAACCCAATACTTACATGTAAAAGTGTCATCCTCCGGCTCTCTGTCGGCGGGATCTTGGGATAGGTTGAGCCAAGAAGGTTCTACTTATTGGAGCCTTCGTTGCCCCGGTAACGAAGGCCACATTTGAAAGAGCCTATACGAAATGAGGCAACATAGTCGCGCTGCTGTGATGCAATTGGTCTTCAAATGCAACCTGCCCCTGAGTTGGGACCAGCTTCTGTCTCTCCCCAGTTCCGTGTGTTCTCCTCTGTTTTCCTCATATTTTTGTTTGTCACTGGTCTGATCTTCTTCTT
>NW_019519628.1:0-317 GCF_002814215.2 Seriola lalandi dorsalis
GACTCCTGGGAAACTGGGTTCAGCACAGCCGATTCCAAAACTCACCACTCCGGCCTGGACCCACCTGGATCCGTCTTTACTCACCATGGGGCCGCCTGAGTCGCCCTGCACAGGTGAAACATCACGGTTACTATCACCAGGAAATGTGTCAATACACTGGAAACCATTAAACTCAGTAGAGGAAGACGTACTCAGATTCCTCACTAAAGTAAAAGTAGTAATACCACAGATTAAAAAACACAAGAACACGTTATATTGTTGGATTATTACTGATGCAGGATTTTAAAGAACATGGTTTCTGCAGTGTTCAACAAATT
>NW_019519629.1:0-317 GCF_002814215.2 Seriola lalandi dorsalis
AGCAATAGCTTACAGGCATTACTACCTCTCAGACTGCGTGCTGTATCACCATCTCAGTTGCAGGAACAGGAAGTCAGGAAACGTAATGATGTCAGAGGAAGTGTGCTTCCTGTAGCACCCTCTCCCTTTTCCCCTGTTTAACCTCTGTTTTATTCCTCTGTTGATTTAATGAACAGGATGCAGGTGCTGCTGCCTTTTAAACCCATAATTTGCAATTTACAACATATATTACAACATATATTGGCAAACAGACACAACAATAAACACACACACACACACACACACACACACACACACACACACACACACACACACAC
>NW_019519631.1:0-317 GCF_002814215.2 Seriola lalandi dorsalis
TTTAATATGATGTTTTTTTTTACATTTTTATGCCTTACTATACTATGAAATTTTTTGACGTTTTTATGCCTTACTATACTTTGACGGTTTTTTTTACATTTTTATGCCTTACTATACTATGACGTTTTTTGACGTTTTAATGCCTTACTTTAATATGACTTTTTTTTTTACATTTTTATGCCTTACTATACTATGACGTTTTTTGACATTTTATGCCTTACTATACTATGACGTTTTTTTGACGTTTTATGCCTTCCTATAGTATATGGTTTTTTGACATTTTTATGCCTTACAATACTATGACGTTTTTTGACGTT
>NW_019519632.1:0-317 GCF_002814215.2 Seriola lalandi dorsalis
ACACACATATATATATATATATATATATATATATATATATATATATACCAAGCATTTAATAATATAACAGGTTCAACATCAAGTTGTTTATTCAGCTGTAACATTTTTACTGAGGAGGCGGATCGTCATTCCACCAGAGGACGAGGGGATGATCGCTCAGAGAGCCTCGACACAGACACGTCCGCTTCAACCAAGCTAAGACAGGCTGGGTTCATTGAAAAGGCTGGATGAGTTCTCAGTTCTTTGGACCAGCTATGACACTGACTCAAAGTCTTCCCCAAAAAATTATATCAAAAAATCTTTTTAGTGATAGGTAA
>NW_019519634.1:0-317 GCF_002814215.2 Seriola lalandi dorsalis
TATTGGTAGTTTGCTGTGCTGTATGTTTTCTGTGTTCTCTTGGGAGTCGAGTGACACGGCCACTTTAAGGGAGAAGGTGGCTAAATGAAGAGGAATCACTACTTTGCTCTGGAGGAGGGAAGTTACTGTTACTGCTGTTTACACTGCAGGTCAGAGACAGATGTGAAGGGTTTGACCTCTGCAGCAGAAACAGTCAGAGGAGGAAGATGAGGCTCACAGTGAAGAAGAAGAGACGCTCACACATAGAAGAAGCCCAACAAGTTCAGGGAAGTGGACTGTATACTGACAGACCTGAGGACTAATGTGTAGCTGAACAC
>NW_019519635.1:0-520 GCF_002814215.2 Seriola lalandi dorsalis
AGAATACGATGTGAGAACTTGGAGAATACGACGTGAGAACTTGAAGAATATGATGTGAGAACTTGGAGAATATGATGTGAGAACTTGGAGAATACGACGTAAGAACTTGGAGAATACGATGTGAGAACTTGGAGAATATGAGAACTTGGAGAATACGACATGAGAACTTGAATAATATGATGTGAGAACTTGGAGAATCGATGTGAGAACTTGGAGAATACGATGTAAGAACTTGGAGAATACGATGATAGAACTTGGAGAATACGACATGAGAACTTGAAGAATATGATGTGAGAACTTAGTGAATACGGTGTGAGAACTTGAAGAATACAATGTGAGAACTTGGAGAATACGACGTAAGAACTTGGAGAATATGAGAACTTGGAGAATATGAGAACTTGGAGAATACGATGTGAGAACTTGGAGAATATGAGAACTTGGAGAATATGAGAACTTGGAGAATATGAGAACTTGGAGAATACGACGTAAGAACTTGGAGAATATGAGAACTTGGAGAATA
>NW_019519636.1:0-553 GCF_002814215.2 Seriola lalandi dorsalis
AATACGACGTGAGAACTTGGAGAATACGACATGAGAACTTGGAGAATACGACGTGAGAACTTGGAGAATACGATGTGAGAACTTGGAGAATATGATGTGAGAACTTGGAGAATACGATGTGAGAACTTGGAGAATACGATGTGAGAACTTGGAGAATACGACGTGAGAACTTGAAGAATATGATGTGAGAACTTGGAGAATATGATGTGAGAACTTGGAGAATACGACGTAAGAACTTGGAGAATACGATGTGAGAACTTGGAGAATATGAGAACTTGGAGAATACGACATGAGAACTTGAATAATATGATGTGAGAACTTGGAGAATCGATGTGAGAACTTGGAGAATACGATGTAAGAACTTGGAGAATACGATGATAGAACTTGGAGAATACGACATGAGAACTTGAAGAATATGATGTGAGAACTTAGTGAATACGGTGTGAGAACTTGGAGAATATGAGAACTTGGAAAATACGATGTGAGAACTTGAAGAATACAATGTGAGAACTTGGAGAATACGACGTAAGAACTTGGAGAATATGAGAACTTG
>NW_019519637.1:0-316 GCF_002814215.2 Seriola lalandi dorsalis
CCAGTTTGTTGAAGTGAAGCCGGATTCACACAAAAAACTTCTGTAGATTATTTTTTTAATTTGCTGTATAAACTGTTTCAGATGTAATATTGGATGTAATTCAAGTTCTTGTTGCTAAGAGATATCGCAGCTGTCAGAAATTCATGATGTTCAGAAACAACCAGGAGGCTGTAATTAAGGTTTTTGTCTCCCTTCATATGCAGCTGTGTGAGTATCAACAAATATGTTCAAACAGTATTAAACACCATTTAAAGTGATCAGTGTTACCGAAGGAAATCCGGCCCATACTTGAGCCAGATGTTTAATTAAAACAGAG
>NW_019519638.1:0-316 GCF_002814215.2 Seriola lalandi dorsalis
TCTGAGCCTGTTGTTAAACTCACTCCAGCAGTGAAGACGGTTGGAGGAATTCTCCAGGAAATCAGATTCTGTTGTCTGATTAAGTTTTGGATTTGGTCAAAAAATAAACGGGAAAAAGAGGAATCATATTCATTGTGTAAAAAACAAACAATAATATATTTTGATTTGGAAGGAGAAAAGCTTTGGATTTTATTGGCAACTTTCTGTCCAGAGTTGAAGTGTGAAGCTGCAGGTTCAGACCACGTGAAAAACTGTAGGTTGCAGTTCACACAAAGATCATATCACTATATCAACATCGTTAGTTTTTTCAATCTCT
>NW_019519639.1:0-316 GCF_002814215.2 Seriola lalandi dorsalis
TATGCAGATCTGTGAGCCTGTGATTACGCCATTCCTCAACATAAAGGATGCAATAACACTTTGCTGGGAGACTAAGACATATCAAAACTCAATATTCAACAGCCATTCATTTGCCATGAGATGCAATGGTGATGCTCACCAGCTGTGTATTTTAGGTAAACAAATCCCTGCTTTTCCTCCTTACACATCAGTGTTAGGCTGAACAGGCACTTATGGCGCACTGTGGGTCCACTTGGATGTCTGTCATGCTTTATTAACCCGACTCAGCGCGGGCTGCACACACACACACACACACACACACACACACACACACACA
>NW_019519640.1:0-769 GCF_002814215.2 Seriola lalandi dorsalis
CAACAGATGTTTACTGTGCTGATAAATGTCTACCCCTGAATTTGCTGAAAATGTTTCTTGGGAGGTTGTTGTCTGGGTTTATTCAGAGTGACTCGGGGTAGCCATTATCCCTTCTCTTTGTAGGCTGTCGTTGCATTTTGGACGCCGTTTGCATCAAATATTAATCTGCCACTCTTTTATTTTGGACTCATCAGTCATTCTGTGAGTAACATGGTTGACTGGAGAAATGTGCAGCACTCCTGCTCTGTCCGTAGAGATTAGTTATTTAGGACTTACACGGGGTTTTGGGTTTGACTTTCCCTCTGCTCTGCATCTTAAATTCCTCTTCCTTTGACAGAGACGAACTAATTTACGGCGCAGCGACATGAAGACGTGTTTTTCCTCACAGCGATTCATGGACGCTGTGGTGAGATACTGTACGCCTGTAGCACTGATCTCATTAAGCTGCGTTTTAATTAGCTTTCTAACAGTGTTAATATCTGACTGTTCAGCGTCGCTCTGCCCTTTGTATCCTTCAGACACTTCCTTTGAAAAAGGCAAACATGCTTTAAACACGCGCTAATTAAAAACCGTGGCGGCCCCGTTGGCTCCGGGGTTAATGAAAGGCGCTGACATTTAAAGAGAACAATCCTAATGAACTTCTCTCAGTGAAGCGCTGGGAAGGTGAGAGCACAGCGCCTCTCTCATGCTAAGTTCTGAACTGAATCACTTTGCTATGGCTGATGTGTGTGTGTGTGTGTGTGTGTGTGTGTGTGTGTGTGTGTGTGTG
>NW_019519641.1:0-316 GCF_002814215.2 Seriola lalandi dorsalis
TCCACTGAGAAACCCATAAAGAGCTGATATGAAACACATTGCACAGTGTTTTGAGAATCTCACTTCCTCCTCAGATTGTCCCTAGTGAGAAATATAGCCCACCTAGAAAATACAGAGGAGTTGTGCAGTGGATAAGGTCCATGCGACGGACCACTGAACCGGTCTGGACCACAATGACCACTGGTTCAGACAGACGCACAGACTTTAAAATATAGTACAACAAAATATTTCATAGACAAAATATTAAAATAACGCTTTAATAGCTAACAAAAGTATACCATACAGCCGGAGAAGGGGAGATAAGACAGAGGTGCGC
>NW_019519643.1:0-315 GCF_002814215.2 Seriola lalandi dorsalis
TAGTATAATAAGGAAAAAAATTTCAAAAAGCGTCATAGTATAGTATGGCAAAAAAATGTCAAAAAACGTCATAATATAGTAAGGCGTATAAACGTCATAGTATAGTAAGGCAAAAAAATGTCAAGAAACGTCATATTATAATAAGGCAAAAAAATGTCAAAAAACGTCATAGTATAGTAAGGCGTATAAACGTCATAGTATAGTAAGGCAAAAAAATGTCAAGAAACGTCATATTATAATAAGGCAAAAAAATGTCAAAAAACGTCATAGTATAGTAAGGCGTATAAACGTCATAGTATAGTAAGGCAAAAAAAT
>NW_019519644.1:0-315 GCF_002814215.2 Seriola lalandi dorsalis
CAGCAACACTGACTCATGGCTAGATAGATAGATAGATAGATAGATAGATAGATAGATAGATAGATAGATAGATAGATAGATAGATAGATGTTGGCTTGCTAATATGTTACCTGTTTAGAATGAGGCGTTAAAGTCAGAATATAGTTAACACTTCTAACATGGCACTTCACTAAAATGCTGTTTAATAAATATTTTAAATTACATTTCACAAAAATAACACAACATACATCAAATTACAAAACATTATCCCTGTAATTTTAGAGTACGACTGAGTGTTAGCTAGGTTAGCATGACCGAATAAATCCCATTTATTTT
>NW_019519645.1:0-315 GCF_002814215.2 Seriola lalandi dorsalis
TATATATATATATATATATATATATATATACACAATAATCTCTATGCAGACAGTCAGACTACAAATATGTTTCCCCATAATTATTTCATTATTTGATAGCAGTAAATAGAGCCTATGTTAAACCTTGTGAGTAGAAAGTGAATAAAGTTTCCATGTAGCACCAGACAATGTATCATAACAAACATGACCATAACTTGAGAATATTGTAATCATAATACTCACACATTTCTGGACAATTGTTGCTGCGTCATTTTCATAGTCCTCCTCTTTAGTCCCAGTGGAGGCAGATCGAAGCTGCAAGCCGCTTCCTACCTG
>NW_019519646.1:0-315 GCF_002814215.2 Seriola lalandi dorsalis
ACTATACTATGACATTTTTTTGCCTTACTATACTATGTCGTTTTTATGAGTTTTTGTGCCTTACTATACTATGTCATTTTTGTGACTTTTTTTGCCTTACTATACTATGTCATTTTTATGCCTTACTATACTATGTCATTTTTATGACTTTTTGTGCCTTACTATACTATGACATTTTTTTGCCTTACTATACTATGTCGTTTTTATGACTTTTTTTGCCTAACTATACTATGTCATTTTTATGACTTTTTTTTGCCTTACTATACTATGAAGTTTTTTTTGACTTTTTTTGCCTTACTGTACTATGTCATTTTT
>NW_019519647.1:0-315 GCF_002814215.2 Seriola lalandi dorsalis
TGTTTTTTGGCATATTTATGCCTTACTATACTATGTAACTTAATTCCGTGCCATACTATGATGTTTTTATGACCTTTTATGCCTTAATATATTATGATGGTTTTTTGAATTTTTTGCCATACTATACTATGAGCTTTTCGACATTTTTATGCCATCCTATAATATGATGTTTTTTGGCCTACTGTACTATGTAGGTTCATGCCTTGCCATACTATGACGTTTTTTTTAACTTTTATGACTTAATATATTATGATGTTTTTTTGAATTTTTCGCCATAGTATGCTATGACCTTTTTTGACATTTTTATGCCATCCT
>NW_019519648.1:0-1149 GCF_002814215.2 Seriola lalandi dorsalis
TATATTAAGGCATAAAAGGTCATAAAAACATCATAGTATGGCACGGAATTAAGCTACATAGTATAGTAAGGCATAAATATGCCAAAAAACATCATTTTATAGGATGGCATAAAAATGTCAAAAAAGGTCAAAGTATAGTATGGCAAAAAATTCAAAAAACCATCATAATATATTAAGGCATAAAAGGTCATAAAAACATCATAGTATGGCACGGAATTAAGCTACATAGTATAGTAAGGCATAAATATGCCAAAAAACATCATTTTATAGGATGGCATAAAAATGTCGAAAAGGTCATAGTATAGTATGGCAAAAAATTCAAAAAAACATCATAATATATTAAGCCATAAAAGGTCATAAAAACGTCATAGTATGGCAAGGCATGAACCTACATAGTACAGTAGGCCAAAAAACATCATTTTACAGGATGGCATAAAAATGTCAAAAAAGGTCATAGTATAGTATGGCAAAAAATAAAAAAAAAACATCATAATATATTAAGGCATAAAAGGTCATAAAAACATCATAGTATGGCAAGGAGTTAAGCTACATAGTATAGTAAGGCATAAATATGCCAAAAAACATCATTTTATAGGATGGCATAAAAATGTCAAAAAAGGTCAGAGTATAGTATGGCAAAAAATTCAAAATAACATCATAATATATTAAGGCATAAAAGGTCATAAAAACATCATAGTATGGCAAGGCATTAACCTACATAGTATAGTAAGGTATAAAAATGACAAAAAACATCATTTTTTATGATGGCATAAAAATGTCAAAAAAGGTTATAGTATAGTATGGCAAAAAATTCAAAATAACATCATAAGATAAACATAATATATTAAGGCATAAAAGGTCATTAAAACGTCATGGTATGCCAAGGCATTAAGCTGCATAGTATAGTAAGGCATAAATATGCCAAAAAACATCATATTATAGGATGGCATAAAAATATCAAAAAAGGTCATAGTATAGTATGGCAAAAAATTCAAAAAAACATCATATTATATTAAGGCATAAAAGGTCATAAAAACATCATAGTATGGCAAGGCATGAACCTACATAGTACAGTAGGCCAAAAAACATCATATTATAGGATGGCATAAAAATGTCAAAAAAGGTCATAGTATAGTATGGCAAAAAATT
>NW_019519649.1:0-315 GCF_002814215.2 Seriola lalandi dorsalis
AAGGAACACCAGTCATTCCACACATGCAACAGGCAGCTGTCCTCATTCCTCTTTTTCCCAGTTCCTCATTTGGCCATGTCTGCTCTATGTACTGCTTACGGTTGCAAAGCCTCGCAAAGAACACCAGTGATTCCACACATGCAACAGGCAACCGTCCCCATTCCTCACTTGACCACAACTGCTCTATGTACTGCTCAGAGTTGCAAAGGCTCGCAAAGAACACCAGTGATTCCACACATGGAACAGGCAGCTGTCCTCATTCCTCTTTTTCCCAGTTCCTCATATGGCAATGTCTGCTCTATGTACTGCTCACAG
>NW_019519650.1:0-315 GCF_002814215.2 Seriola lalandi dorsalis
GTGTGTGTGTGTGTGTGTGTGTGTGTGTGTGTGTGCGTGTGTGTGTGTGTGTGCACGCAGAAAGTTGGGTGAAAACAGTGAAAGTGGATGTGAAAATCTACTGTAATGAGAAAGGTACTTGAACAGCAGGTGTGGAACCCTCCTACCACCCTGCCACAGCACACATACTGAGCAAACAGGTCTTTATTAATACAGAGTGTGGTGGCTGGTGATAGGGTGTTTAAGTGTGTATGAGAAAAACAGATATGAGCCTGGGAGGTAGGCTGGACGCCTTGGAATTAATCCTGCTCAATTTGTCGACGTTTTCGTGTTTTG
>NW_019519651.1:0-334 GCF_002814215.2 Seriola lalandi dorsalis
ACTATAACGTTTTTATGACTTTTTATGCCTTACTATACTATGACTTTTTATGCCTTACAATACTATGACGTTTTTATGACTTTTTATGCCATAATATACTATGACGTTTTTATGACTTTTTATGACTTACTATAATATAACTTTTTTATGACTTTTTATGCCTCACTATGATATAACTTTTTATGCCTTACTATACTATGTCGTTTTTATGACTTTTTATGCCATAATATATTATGACGTTTTTATGACTTTTTATGCCTTACTATACTATGACGTTTTTATGATGTTCTATGCCTTCCTATCCTATGTCGTTTTTATGACTTTTTAAGCCTTA
>NW_019519652.1:0-314 GCF_002814215.2 Seriola lalandi dorsalis
GTCATAGTATAGTAAGGCATAAAAATGAAAAAAAATGTCATAGTATAGTAAGGCATAAAAATGAAAAAAAATGTCATAGTATAGTATGGCATAAAAATTTAAAAAAAAATGTCATAGTATAGTAAGGCATTAAAATGAAAAAAAATGTCATAGTATAGTAAGGCATAAAAATGAAAAAAAATGTCATAGTATAGTATGGCATAAAACGTCATAGTATAGTATGGCATAAAACGTCATAGTTTAGTATGGCATAAAAATGAAAAAAAACATCATAGTATAGTATGGCATAAAAATGAAAAAAACGTCATAGTATA
>NW_019519653.1:0-314 GCF_002814215.2 Seriola lalandi dorsalis
TACTTTTGACTTTAACACAACTTTATTTGAGACCTTATCAATAACATCCTTAAACTTTTTCAATAAGTCAAAATACTCAAAAACTTACTGCAAACAGAAAGAAAAATGAATAAATAAATAAATAAACAAATGAAAAGAAACGAAACAAAACAAGAAAAGGGCCGCCGCTGAGAGCTGTCTGTGCGGACATGCGACCCGCTTGTGCCCCACATCTCCACACTCGAAGCACTTCATGCTACCTGAGCTGGCGTACACCAGGTAAAAGAGAGAGAGAGAGAGAGAGGGAGGGGGAGACAGACAGACAGACAGACAGA
>NW_019519654.1:0-314 GCF_002814215.2 Seriola lalandi dorsalis
GGACACACACATGCACACAGCACACATGCAGCTATTTAAACAGTCGTGTAACACACGCACACACGCACACACACACACCAACCAACACCGGCCTCCTTGTGGTGAAGGAGACCAGTAACAAGTGCTGGACACGTAAAGCAGCCAAGCAAGGACACGATCCGGGTACATACCCCTGCGCTGTGTGCCTCTCTGACTTCCTCTCCATGAACGCAATAAACAAGACACCATCCATCGTCGTCTTGTTTATAGCCATCATTGGCGTGTAAAGGCAGTCATTTACCTTGTATCCCCGCTCTCGTCCCACAAGGTCCCGC
>NW_019519655.1:0-314 GCF_002814215.2 Seriola lalandi dorsalis
GTACATTTAAACTCCTCCACTAGACTAGTTACTAGGAGCTGAAGTATGCTTTTCCCATACAGTGCCACCGTGCTTAAACATCTAGGAACACCTAGCCACTTCCTAATGTAAGAGCTAACTAATCTTTGCATTTTTTCTGCAGTGGATATTGGAATCTCATATACAGACAGTGGCCACATCAGCCTTGGAAATAACCCAAACTGCAGACACCACAGCTTCAACTTTCCTGGAAGCCCTGATTTATCTATTCTATCCAGTCCCTCAGAAACATCCTTCCGAAACTGCACTACCTGTTCTCCGTCATTCAAGTCTGC
>NW_019519656.1:0-809 GCF_002814215.2 Seriola lalandi dorsalis
GATAAATCAGGGCTTCCAGGAAAGTTGAAGCTGTGGTGTCTGCAGTTTGGGTTATTTCCCAGGCTGATGTGGCTACTGTCTGTATATGAGATTCCAATATCCACTGCAGAAAAAATGGAAAAATTAGTTAGCTCTTACATTAGGAAGTGGCTAGGTGTTCCTAGATGTTTAAGCACGGTGGCACTGTATGGGAAAAGCATACTTCAGCTCCTAGTAACTAGTCTAGTGGAGGAGTTTAAATGTACCAAGGTTAGGACAGAGCTCCTGTTATCTGGGAGTAAAGATGCGGTAGTTAGTAAGGTGGTTCCAAACCCAATCAAGGGGAGAAAGTGGAATCCAAGAATCACAGTGCAGGAGGCGGAAGCAACGCTCAGGCATACAGAGATTGTGGCAGTGGCGATTGCTCTAAGACTGCAAGGGAAGCTCAGCTTCCCCTAAAATGTCAACAAAATAAGTGGTCAAATATGTACTGTTGTGTGAACATTTCACTGACTAAATATGCGCTAGAACACGTTCATCTTTTGTTCAGAATCAGCTCCTTATCACAGGTAACCGACACGACTTCTTCTCATTCATCCCCGCAGCCCCACAGAGCTTTACACAGTGCAGATGCCGAGCGTCTCCTGACTTCAACGGGGAAGCAGAGAGTGGGTTGTTCCACTGCAGCGAAACTAGACGGTCATTGGATAAATGCTGGGCTTTGTCCCGCCCATCGGACGCTCAGCGTCTCTGGGGGTCTATGGGACAGTGGGCTGGCCCGGACGCTCGGCTTCTGCATGATGATTGGATGATCTGTCTGAGGCTGAGTC
>NW_019519658.1:0-944 GCF_002814215.2 Seriola lalandi dorsalis
GGCATAAAACGTCCAAAAAACATGATAGTATATTATGGCATAAAAGGTCATAAAAACGTCATAGTATGGTAAGACATCAGACGACATAGTATAGTAAGTCATACAATTGCCAAGAAATGTCATGGTTTAGTATGGCATAAAGGTGCAAAAAAAGGTCATAGTATAGTATGGCATAAAATTGTCATAGCATAGTAAGGCATAAAACATCAAAAAAACATCACAGTATATTAAGTCATAAAAGGTCATAAAAACATTATAATATGGCAAGGAATACAACGACATCATATATAACGGCATAAAAATGCAAAAAAATTTCATAGTTTAGTATGGCATAAAAGTGCAGAAAAACATCATAGTATAGTATGGCATAAAATGTCCAAAAAATATGATTGTATATTAAGGCATAAAAGGTCATAAAAACATCATAATATGGCAAGCACTGCAACGACATAGTATATAAAGGCATAAAAATGCAAAAAAAGGTCATAGTATAGTATGGCATAAAATGTCCAAAAAATATGATTGTATATTAAGGCATAAAAGGTCATAAAAACATCATAATATGGCAAGGAATACAACGACATAGTATATAACGGCATAAAAACGCAAAAAAACGTCATAGTATAGTATGGCATAAAATGTCAAAAAATTATGATAGTATATTAAGGCATAAAAGGTCATAAAAACATTATAATATGGCAAGGAATACAACGACATAGTATATAACTGCATAAAAATGCAAAAAAACGTCATAGTATAGTATGGCATAAAAATGTCAAAAAATGTCATAGTATAGTATGGCATAAAACATCAAAAAAACATCATAGTATATTAAGGCATTAAAGGTCATAAAAACATCATAATATGGCAATGAATACAACGACATAGTATATAACGGCATAAAAATGCAAAAAAACGTCATAGTATAGTATGGCATAAAATGT
>NW_019519659.1:0-314 GCF_002814215.2 Seriola lalandi dorsalis
GGCATAAAATGTCCAAAAAATATGATTGTATATTAAGGCATAAAAGGTCATAAAAACATCATAATATGGCAAGCACTGCAACGACATAGTATATAAAGGCATAAAAATGCAAAAAAAGGTCATAGTATAGTATGGCATAAAATGTCCAAAAAATATGATTGTATATTAAGGCATAAAAGGTCATAAAAACATCATAATATGGCAAGGAATACAACGACATAGTATATAACGGCATAAAAATGCAAAAAAACGTCATAGTATAGTATGGCATAAAATGTCAAAAAATTATGATAGTATATTAAGGCATAAAAGGT
>NW_019519660.1:0-371 GCF_002814215.2 Seriola lalandi dorsalis
AAATGGATGGATAGAGCATCATGACACTCTTCTCTAAAAAAGAGAGATTGATATATATATATATATATATATATATATATATATATATATATATATATATATATATAGAGAGAGAGAGAGAGAGAGAGATATCAGATAATAGTTTTTTGTTACACTGGTGGTAAGTGTGTTTCATACAGTATAGTATGTGGAATGGATCAGCAGAAGCTTTCTCTATAGCAAAACTATGACCTGGACAAATTCACTCTTTCTGAACTCATACTAACAACTTAAGACAGCTTATGTGTATTATTTCCTGTAATCAATACACTGAACGACACAACTGGCCACATGGCATGTTATCAAAATATGACGAATGGATACTTGAAGTG
>NW_019519661.1:0-807 GCF_002814215.2 Seriola lalandi dorsalis
ATACACACACATATATATATACGTATATATATATATATATACATATATACATATATATATATATATATGTATATATGTATATATATATTCCTGGTCTGAGCTTGTTACCGACCTGAGCCGCTGACGGACTCTGTGTTGACAGGGCTGGAGGTGAGGTCCAGGGCTGGGAGGGGAGAGGACAGTCGGGGAGGTCTGGGTGAGGAGGAGGAGGCAGAAGAAGAGGGGGGGTCTCTCAGGGAGGAGTACATGTCCTCCTCACAGGATGCCTCCAGAGGGTCCAGAGACACTCTGGAGCACTCTATCACAATGTCATGGACTTCATAACACCTCCACCTGAGACAGGAAGTCATCACAGGGTTGGAATCAGATACTTTGTGTCTCTTATTCTGTTTGTAATTGCAGCTCTTTTATTTTGGCAGTTGATGTTTTTCACATCCTGTCAGAGCCTCTGTCACTTGGTGTCAGCTTCATACTGTTTAGCAGCTGTTCTGGAGCTTTCAGTCAGTCTTCCTCAGGAGATGGTGTGTTCTTTCATCCATGTCGGACAACAGCAGGAACAACATCATGTGATACGATCAAAAGCTCCAGAACAGCTACTCAATGGTTGACTCTGATGCTCCAGACTGAACTTTGAACCTCAGGTTTTTTTTCTGTTTGTTCAAGTTTAAAAGAAACTGAAGCAGGTTCAGGTGTGGGTCCTGGTCCTGGGTCTGGACTGTTACTGACCTGGACGGGTCCAGTTCATAGTCCTGAGTCCCTGTGACCAGCTCCGGGTGAACCCTGACATGTTCCAACATGGGCTGACAG
>NW_019519662.1:0-634 GCF_002814215.2 Seriola lalandi dorsalis
CATAAAAATGCCAAAAAACGTCATAGTATAGTATGGCATAAAATGTCAAAAAAACATCATAGCATATTAAGACATAAAAGGTCATAAAAGAGTCATAGTATGGTAAGGTATAAAATGAAGTAGTATTTTAAGTCATAAAAATGCCAAAAAACGTCATAGTATAGTATGGCATAAAAATGTCAAAAAACGTCATAGTATAGTATGGCATAAAATGTCAAAAAAATTACAGCGTATTAAGGCATACTATGACGTTTTTTGGCATTTTTATGCCTTAAAATACTGTTTCATTTGATACCTTACCACACTATGACTCTTTTATGACCTTTTATGCCTTAATACACAGTAATTTATTTTTGACGTTTTATGCCATACTATACTATGAGGTTTTTTGGCATTTTTATGCCTTAAAATACTGTTTCATTTGATACCTTACCATACTATGACTCTTTTATGAACTTTTATGCCTTAATACACTGTAATTTTTTTTTGACGTTTTATGACATACTATACTATGACGTTTTTTTACATTTTTATGCCATACTATACTATGACGTTTTTTGACATTTTTATGCCATACTATACTATGACGTTTTTTGGCATTTTTATGCCTTAAAATACTATTTCATTTGATACC
>NW_019519663.1:0-761 GCF_002814215.2 Seriola lalandi dorsalis
CGTAGCGTTAGCTCTATAGATGTGTGGAGCTAGCTTGAAGATGGCGGTGTAGTCGTATCGCAGGTAAATATTTCAGTGGTAACTAAGCAACAATGTCTTCAGTTCAGTATCTGAGAGAGTTTGTCAACGAGCGACTAACTGCTGCTGCTGAAGAAATATTCGGAGTCTTTGAAAAAACTATCGTCGAGTACGAGGAAGAGATCGAAGCGTAGACAGATGGATATCGTTTGGAAACCCGAGATAAAGCTACACAGGACAGGTCTGTGAAACCAGGATGGTCAGAATGAAAACTAACACAGGAGTTTATTTACTCAGAGATCTGGTTTTGTAACATCACGTTATTTACTGAGATTAAATGTGTCTGATCGTGTGTTCCCCTCTCATGTACCACTTCTCATCTGCACATAATCATTCTTATTAATTCAGGCCACTGCTGCTTATGATGTGTTGATAGTGGTCAACTAAACATCTTATCACTCCCATTTCACTGGTAGAGTGACTCGCATGATAAGTCATTTTGTATATTAATGCTATTTCTCATGTCCCTTTGTCCCTCCAGAGCTCCCACAGCATCATGTCTGTAAGGAGGAGGAGGTTCTCACTGACCAGCAGCTCTGTGACCAGGAGAGGAACTCCAGTCTGGACCAGGAGGACCCAGAGCCTCCACAGATTAAAGAGGAAGAGGAGGAACTCTGCACCAGTCAGGAGGGAGAGCAGCTTGTACTGAAGCAGGAGACTGATACCTTGATGTTGACTCCTAC
>NW_019519664.1:0-313 GCF_002814215.2 Seriola lalandi dorsalis
AAACTATCGTCGAGTACGAGGAAGAGATCGAAGCGTAGACAGATGGATATCGTTTGGAAACCCAAAATAAAGCTACACAGGACAGGTCTGTGAAACCAGGATGGTCTGAATGAAAACTAACACAGGAGTTTATTTACTCAGAGATCTGGTTTTGTAACATCACATTATTTACTGAGATTAAATGTGTCTGATCGTGTGTTCCCCTCTCATGTACCACTTCTCATCTGCACATAATCATTCTTATTAATTCAGGCCACTGCTGCTTATGATGTGTTGATAGTGGTCAACTAAACATCTTATCACTCCCATTTCA
>NW_019519665.1:0-312 GCF_002814215.2 Seriola lalandi dorsalis
TTTTCATATATTTAATGCCTTAATATAATATGACGATTTTTGACATTTTTAATGACTTGCTATACCATGACGTTTTTTTGACTTTTTTTTTGCTTTACTATACTATGACATTTTTAATGCCTTACTATACTATGACGTTTTTATGCCTTACTATACTATGACGAATTTTGACATTTTTATGCCTTACTATACTATGACGTTTTATGCCTTACTGTATTATGACGAATTTTGACATTTCATGCCTTACTATACTATGACGATTTTTGACATTTTTTTGCCTTACTATACTAAGGCCTTTTCTCATGCCTGACT
>NW_019519666.1:0-312 GCF_002814215.2 Seriola lalandi dorsalis
TAGTTCTCAGTATCATCAAAACATTGCTTCACACACACACACACACACACACACACACACACACACACACACATACACACACACACACACACACACACAGAGTCCACCTGCTGACCTGTAGATGAGCACGATGATGAGCACGATGAGGGCCACTATGGACGCCCCGACTCCCACTCCAATCTGAGCCTCCAGGGGGAAGGTGGACAGGCTGAGGTTGTCATACAGAACCTTACCAAGAGAAAAGTTCAGGTTGCCCATTTGGACCTGAAACACACACATACACACATCCAGCCCTTAATTTAACAGTGAGAG
>NW_019519667.1:0-312 GCF_002814215.2 Seriola lalandi dorsalis
TCTTTAGCTGTTAATTTAAGGAGGTTTATTGCTGTTCACAAGGCTGAGTGTGTACACTGGATACATATACAGTATATGCACGCACACACACACACACACACACACACACACATGTGCGTACAGTACATGTAATATGAGCACAACACTGGGGAGTCGTGCGTCAGCCCATAAAAATAAAAGCCCCACAGAAGTTCTCTACTGTGAGTACTCTAAATTATTCTACCTCTTCCTATCTCCCTTCCCACCTGATTTTGATTCATTTCCTTTTTTCTCCTCCTCTCTGTTACCTCCCTCGTGCGTGCGTGCGTGCGT
>NW_019519668.1:0-578 GCF_002814215.2 Seriola lalandi dorsalis
AAAACGTCAAAAAAAAGTCATAGTATAGTAAGGCATAAAAATTTCAAAAAATGTCATAGTATAGTAAGGCATAAAAACATCAATAAATGTCATAGAATTGTAAGGCATAAAAACGCCAGAAAATGTCATAGTATAGTAAGGTGTATAAAAACATTTTAAAAAACGTCATAGTATAATAAGGCATAAAAACATCAATAAATGTCATAGTATAGTAAGGCATAAATACGTCAAAAAAAGTCATAGTATAGTAAGGCATAAAAACGTCAAAAACGTCATACTATAATAAGGAATAAAAACATCAATAAATGTCATAGTATAGTAAGGCATAAAAATGTCAAAAAACGTCATAGTATAGTAAGGCATTACAATGTCAAAAAACATCATAGTAGAGTAAGGCATAAAAACGTCAAAAAAAAGTCATAGTAAAGGAAGGCATAAAAATGTCAAAAAACGTCATAATATAGTAAGGCAATAAAATGTCAAAAAACGTCATAGTAGAGTAAGGCATAAAAACGTCAAAAAAAGTCATAGTATAGTAAGGCATAAAAATGTCAAAAAACGTCATAGTATAGTAAGGC
>NW_019519669.1:0-1951 GCF_002814215.2 Seriola lalandi dorsalis
ATAATAAGGCATAAAAATCTCAAAAAACGTCACAGTATAGTAAGGCATAAAAACGTCAAAAAATGTCATAGTATAGTAAGGCGTTAAAATTTCAAAAAACGTCATAGTATAGTAAGGCATAAAAACATCAATAAATGTCATAGTATAGTAAGGCATAAAAATGTCAAAAAACGTCATAATAGAGTAAGGCATAAAAACGTCAAAAAAAAGTCATAGTATAGTAATGCATAAAAATTTCAAAAAACGTCATAGTATAGTAAGGCATAAAAACATCAATAAATGTCATAGAATTGTAAGGCATAAAAACGCCAGAAAATGTCATAGTATAGTAAGGTGTATAAAAACATTTTAAAAAACGTCATAGTATAATAAGGAATAAAAACATCAATAAATGTCATAGTATAGTAAGGCATGAAAATGTCAAAAAACGTCATAGTATAGTAAGGTATTACAATGTCAAAAAACATCATAGTAGAGTAAGGCATAAAAACGTCAAAAAAAGTCATAGTATAGTAAGGCATAAAGACGTCAAAAACGTCATACTATAATAAGGAATAAAAACATCAATAAATGTCATAGAGTAAGGCATAAAAATGTCAAAAAACGTCATAGTATAGTAAGGCATTACAATGTCAAAAAACATCATAGTAGAGTAAGGCATAAAAACGTCAAAAAAAGTCATAGTAAAGGAAGGCATAAAAATGTCAAAAAACGTCATAATATAGTAAGGCAATAAAATGTCAAAAAACATCATAGTAGAGTAAGGCATAAAAACGTCAAAAAAAGTCATAGTATAGTAAGGCATAAAAATGTCAAAAAACGTCATAGTATAGTAAGGCATTAAAATGTCAAAAAACGTCATAGTAGAGTAAGGCATAAAAATGTCAAAAAACGTCATAGTGTAGTAAGGCATTATAACATCTAAAAATGTCATAGAATTGTAAAGTGTATAAAAATGTCAAAAAAAATGTCATGGCATAATAAGGTATAAAAACGTCAAAAAACATCACAGTATAGTAAGGCATAAAAACGTCAAAAAATGTCATAGTAGAATAAGGCATAAAACGTCATAGTATAGTAAGGCATAAAAATGTCAAAAAACGTCATAGAAGAGTAAGGCATAAAAATGTCAAAAAAAATGTCATAGTATAGTAAGGCATAAAAATTTCAAGAAACGTCATAGTATAGTAAGGCATAAAAATTTCCAAAAAGTGTCATAGTATAGTAAGGCATAAAAATTTCCAAAAAGTGTCATAGTATAGTAAGGCATAAAAATGTCAAAAAATGTCATAATATAGTAAGGCATAAAAATATCAAAAAATGTCATACTATATAAAGCATAAGAACATTAAAAAAAACGGCATAGTATAATAAGGCATAAAAATCTCAAAAAACGTCACAGTATAGTAAGGCATAAAAACGTCAAAAAATGTCATAGTATAGTAAGGCGTAAAAATTTCAAAAAACGTCATAGTATAATAAGGCATAAAAACATCAATAAATGTCATAGTATAGTAAGGCATAAAAATGTCAAAAAACGTCATAGTATAGTAAGGCATTAAAATGTCAAAAAACATCATAGTAGAGTAAGGCATAAATACGTCAAAAAAAGTCATAGTATAGTAAGGCATAAAAACGTCAAAAACGTAATACTATAATAAGGAATAAAAACATCAATAAATGTCATAGTATAGTAAGGCATAAAAATGTCAAAAAACGTCATAGTATAGTAAGGCATTAAAATGTCAAAAAACATCATAGTAGAGTAAGGCATAAATACGTCAAAAAAAGTCATAGTATAGTAAGGCATAAAAACGTCAAAAACGTCATACTATAATAAGGAATAAAAACATCAATAAATGTCATAGTATAGTAAGGCATAAAAATGTCAAAAAACGTCATAGTATAGTAAGGCATTAAAATGTCAAAAAACGTCATAGTAGAGTAAGGC
>NW_019519670.1:0-311 GCF_002814215.2 Seriola lalandi dorsalis
AGTGTCTTACTCCAGTTTTATTCTCGCTGAAGCTGCATACAGATAATAATGTGACTCTAACTCTTCACTGAAATCAAAACAAATGTAATTCTACTCAGATAAATCAACATGTAATTGCTGTGCAAAGATATTTAAATACTAGTAAAGTCCTAAAGGTTCAAAATAGTACAGACGCACAAAATAAAAGCAGAAACAAACCCTCTGCTGCTTCACACAGAAATCAAACTTCGACCCATAAAAGTGGTAAAGTATCAGAATTATGCAGCTAACCCTGTCAGTGTTATATTACTGCCTGTTATATATATATTATT
>NW_019519671.1:0-567 GCF_002814215.2 Seriola lalandi dorsalis
TCACCGGACTGCAGCTAAAGAAAACACATGCAAACACACACAACACAAAGACGTTCAGAAAACATCTTCATCACTTTGACAACACATGAGCTGCACATACTCACAACACCACGGAAGTGTTTCCAGGAGACACTAAAAAGTGATGAACCTGGCTGGGAAAAGCATTTAACAACAAGTGTGACTGGATGTATTAAAATACACACATGCAAGTGCGTCCCAGCCAGGTTCATCATCCTTTTGTTTTTGCCTCAGTTCTAATAACGGCAGTTAGAGAGAGACAGGTAAGTCAGAGGATGACGTGCACCAAAGGGCCACGGGTCAGACTCCAACCTGCGCCGCTGCGGTCTGGACTACGCCTTCATTGTCCACGCTCTAACAGCTGAGCCACGGGGCCCCCACATCACTTTTTAGTGTCCCCTGGAAACACTTCCGTTGTGTTGTGAGTATTTGCAGCTCATGTGTTGTCAAACTGATGAAGATGTTTTCTGAAGTTGTTGGTGTTTTGCCTGTTTACATGTGTTTTCTTATGCTTCAGTGAGCTGAGCTCTCAGGGCCACCGTAGTTTTC
>NW_019519672.1:0-311 GCF_002814215.2 Seriola lalandi dorsalis
GTGTGTGTGTGTGTGTGTGTGTGTGTGTGTGTGTGTGTGTGTATTCTGACAGTGTCGGAGGTGACCCCTGGTCAGGGAGTCCTGTAACAGGAGCTCACCTCCGGTTCAGCGAGCTCTCCTCTCAGTGTGCTAAACAGCCACCTGAAGACAGGATTAGCCATTGTGACCCGGCCCCAGAGGTAACCGAGATACACCTCCGGGGGCAGACGTGAAACACACACTGTCACATGTTGCAGAGACACAGCCAGGTGGGGAGAGACAGGCACAGAGGAAGATAGAGGTAAAAAAGAAAAAAAAAAAAAAAGCTGTAA
>NW_019519673.1:0-311 GCF_002814215.2 Seriola lalandi dorsalis
TGTAACAGGTGAGATGTGACAGGAGAGGTGTAACAGGTGAGGTGTAACAGGTGAGATGTGACAGGTGAGATGTGACAGGTGAGATGTAACAGGTGAGGTGTAACAGGTGAGATGTGACAGGTGAGATGTAACAGGTGAGGTGTAACAGGTGAGATGTGACAGGAGAGGTGTAACAGGTGAGGTGTAACAGGTGAGGTGTAACAGGTGAGGTGTGACAGGTGAGATGTAACAGGTGAGATGTAACAGGTGAGGTGTAACAGGTGAGGTGTGACAGGTGAGATGTGACAGCTGAGATGTAACAGGTGAGATGT
>NW_019519674.1:0-550 GCF_002814215.2 Seriola lalandi dorsalis
GTGTAACAGGTGAGATGTGACAGGTGAGATGTAACAGGTGAGGTGTAACAGGTGAGATGTGACAGGAGAGGTGTAACAGGTGAGGTGTAACAGGTGAGGTGTAACAGGTGAGATGTGACAGGTGAGATGTAACAGGTGAGATGTAACAGGTGAGGTGTAACAGGTGAGGTGTGACAGGTGAGATGTGACAGCTGAGATGTAACAGGTGAGATGTAACAGGTGAGGTGTGACAGGTGAGATGTGACAGGTGAGATGTGACAGGTGAGATGTGACAGGTGAGGTGTAACAGGTGAGGTGTGACAGGTGAGATGTAACAGGTGAGGTGTAACAGGTGAGGTGTGACAGGTGAGGTGTGACAGCTGAGATGTAACAGGTGAGATGTGACAGGTGAGATGTGACAGGTGAGATGTGACAGGTGAGATGTGACAGGTGAGGTGTAACAGGTGAGGTGTGACAGGTGAGATGTAACAGGTGAGATGTGACAGGTGAGGTGTAACAGGTGAGGTGTAACACGTGAGATGTGACAGGTGAGGTGTAACAGGTGAGGTGT
>NW_019519675.1:0-437 GCF_002814215.2 Seriola lalandi dorsalis
CTCACCTGTCACATCTCACGTGTTACACCTCACCTTTTACACCTCACCTGTTACACACACACACACACATACATCTCACCTGTTACATCTCACCTGTCACACCTCACCTGTTACACCTCACCTGTTACACCTCACCTGTCACATCTCACCTGTCACACCTCACCTGTTACACCTCACCTGTCACATCTCACCTGTCACATCTCACCTGATACATCTCAGCTGTCACATCTCACCTGTCACACCTCACCTGTTACACCTCACCTGTTACATCTCAGCTGTCACATCTCACCTGTCACACCTCACCTGTCACACCTCACCTGTTACACCTCACCTGTCACATCTCACGTGTTACACCTCACCTGTTACACCTCACCTGTCACATCTCACCTGTTACATCTCACCTGTCACACCTCACCTGTTACACCTCACCTGTCACA
>NW_019519676.1:0-311 GCF_002814215.2 Seriola lalandi dorsalis
AACAGGTAGTCCAGAGAGAAAGGGAAACTTACCGACAACAGAAACCTGCAGAGGGAAACTTGCAGACCAAACAATCCTGACATCATGATCATACAAATACATAAACACACAGCTGTGGTTTCTCAATGGGAATGTCTCTCTGTTGCCATTGGTAACTATACCTGCTGATGAATTTACCCACCATGCATTATGGTAATGGCTGCAGGGTAAAGAATGCTTGTTCTCCTATCATCAAAGGTGCACACACACACACACACACACACACACACACACACACACACCCTGAATAAGCATGTATACATGCATCCTGT
>NW_019519677.1:0-311 GCF_002814215.2 Seriola lalandi dorsalis
ATTATGAAAGAGGGCGTGTGTGTGTGTGTGTGTGTGTGTGTGTGTGTGTGTGTGTGTGTTTGTGTGTGTTTTTCTCTGTGTGAGGAAAACCTGACAGTGATAGATGGATCATCATGTCTCTTCATGTTTGTTGAAGCCTGATTCGTCTGGAAACTTCAAGGAGATTTGAAAACCCTTCCTCTTTATTACAAACTGTAACTCAAGAACTGTAAATACTTCAAACTACATTTACTCTAATATTTCATGTGTGCTGAGCGACGTTCTCCTTGTCCTCCAACAAATCTCAGTCAGAGAAGTTGTGTTTTTAATTT
>NW_019519678.1:0-311 GCF_002814215.2 Seriola lalandi dorsalis
ACACACACACACACACACACACACACACACACACACACACACACACACACACACACACGCACACAGCAGAACAGAGCAGCAGTTAGAGTAGGACAAAGTAAATACTTAAAGACACCATGAAACAGAGATGTCTAACTACTAGAAAACTGTCACTTTCTAAGAAACAGTGAATCGTTATTGGCGACCTGATCCTCTCTGCACATGAAATAAAACACAATCAATCCATCAATAAAAGCAAATTTTTCTAGCTCCTATATCAAATCCAACAATCATTTGTCTTTGCAACTGATATCTCATTTCAAGATGAAGCC
>NW_019519679.1:0-311 GCF_002814215.2 Seriola lalandi dorsalis
CTTCGTAAGAAGCATTTCAAGGTCCTGGAGTGGTCTAGCCAGTCTCCAGATCTCAACCCCATAGAAAATCTTTGGAGGAAGTTGAAAGTCTGTGTTGCCCAGCGACAGCCCCAAAACATCACTGCTCTAGAGGAGATCTGCATGGAGGAATGGGCCAAAATACCAGCAACAGTGTGTGAAAACCTTGTGAAGACTTACAGAAAACGTTTGACCTCTGTCATTGCCAACAAAGGGTATTTAACAAAGTATTGAGATGAACTTTTGTTATTGACCAAATACTTATTTTCCACCATAATTTGCAAATAAATTCT
>NW_019519680.1:0-589 GCF_002814215.2 Seriola lalandi dorsalis
ATAGTATAGTAAGGCGTATAAACGTCATGATATAGTAAGGCAAAACAATGTAAAAAAACGTCATAGTATAGTATGGCAAAAAAATGTCAAAAAACTTCATAGTATAGTAAGGCTAAAAAATGTCAAAAAACATCATAGTATAGTATGGCAAAAAAAAGTCAAAAAACGTCATAGTATAATAAGGAAAAAAAATGTCAAAAAACGTCATAGTATAGTAAGGCGTATAAACGTCATAATATAGTAAGGCAAAAAAATGTCAATAAAGGTCATATTATAATAAGGCAAAAAAAAGTCAAAAAACGTCATAGTATAGTAAGGCGTATAAACGTCATAATATAGTAAGGCAAAAAAATGTCAAAAAATGTCATAGTATAGTAAGGCTAAAAAATGTCGAAAAACGTCATAGTATAGTAAGGCGTACAATCGTCATAGTATAGTATGGCAAAAAAATGTCAAAAAACGTCATAGTATAGTAAGGCTAAAAAATGTCAAAAAACGTCATAGTATAGTAAGGCTAAAAAATGTCAAAAAACATCATAGTATAGTATGGCAAAAAAATGTCAAAAAACTTCATAGTATAGTAAGGCAA
>NW_019519681.1:0-307 GCF_002814215.2 Seriola lalandi dorsalis
CTATGACGTTTATACGCCGTACTGTACTATGACGCTTTTTGACATTTTTTTGCCATACTATACTATGACGTTTGTACGCCTTACTATACTATGACGTTTTTCGACATTTTTTAGCCTTACTATACTATGACATTTTTTGACATTTTTTTGCCTTACTATATTATGACGTTTATACGCCTTACTATACTATGACGTTTTTTGACTTTTTTTTGCCTTATTATAATATGACCTTTATTGACATTTTTTTGCCTTACTATATTATGACGTTTATACGCCTTACTATACTATGACGTTTTTTGACATTTTT
>NW_019519682.1:0-1051 GCF_002814215.2 Seriola lalandi dorsalis
TTTTTATGCCATACTATACTATGACGTTTGACATTTTTATGCCATACTATACTATGACGTTTTTTAGCATTTTTATGCCTTACTATACTATGTCGTTTTATTCCTTACCATACTATGACGTTTATATGACCTTTTATGCCTTACTATACTATGATCTTTTAATGACATTTTTACTATACCATGATGTTTTTATGCCATACTATACTATGACGTTTTTTAGCATTTTTATGCCTTACTATACTGTGTCGTTTTATGCCTTACCATACTATGACGTTTTTATGACCTTTTAAGCCTTAATATACTATGATGTTTTTTTGAGGTTTTATGCCATACTATACTATGACGTTTTTTGACATTTTTATGCAATAATATACCATGATGTTTTTTAGCATTTTTATGCCTTACTATACTGTGTCGTTTTATTCCTTACCATTCTATGACGTTTATATGACCTTTTATGCTGTAATATACTATGATGTTTTTTTGAGGTTTTATGCCATACTATACTATGACGTTTTTTTGACATTTTTATGCAATAATATACCATGATGTTTTTTAGCATTTTTATGCCTTACTATACTATGTCGTCTTATGCCTTATCATACTATGACGTTTTTATGACCTTTTAAGCCTTAATATACTGTGATGTTTTTTTGAGGTTTTATGCCATACTATACTATGACGTTTTTTAGCATTTTTATGCCATACTATACTATGTCGTTTTTTGACATTTTTGTGCAATAATATACCATGATGTTTTTTAGCATTTTTATGCCTTACTATACTATGTCGTCTTATGCCTTATCATACTATGACGTTTTTATGACCTTTTATGCCTTAATATCGAGTGATGTTTTTTTGAGGTTTAATGCCATACTATACTATGACGTTTTTTGACATTTTTATGCCTTACTATACTATGACGTTTTTTGACATTTTTATGCCTTACTATACTGTGTCATTTTATTCCTTACCATTCAATGACGTTTATATGACCTTTTATGCTGTAATATACTATGATGTTTTTTTGAGGTTTTATGCCATACTATAC
>NW_019519683.1:0-310 GCF_002814215.2 Seriola lalandi dorsalis
TTTTTTTTTTTACCTTTTATGCCTTAATATACAGTGATGTTTTTTTGAGGTTTTATGCCATACTATACTGTGATGTTTTTTGACATTTTTATGCCATACACTATGACGTTTTTTTTAGCATTTTTATGCCTTACTATACTGTGTCGTTTTATTCCTTACCATTCTATGACGTTTATATGACCTTTTATGCTGTAATATACTATGATGTTTTTTTGAGGTTTTATGCCATACTATACTATGACGTTTTTTTGACATTTTTATGCAATAATATACCATGATGTTTTTTAGCATTTTTATGCCTTACTATACT
>NW_019519684.1:0-956 GCF_002814215.2 Seriola lalandi dorsalis
TGAAACTGATGGTAAAAACTAAAGATTGATTCTCACTTCCTGTGCAGCAGCAGCAGCAGCAGCAGCAGCTCCAGTATTGACTGAAGTGGAGTTTTATGTCTCATGCCTGGTTTGCAGTTTCACATGATGTGCTGATGTTAGAGGGAATTCTGGGAGAAAAGCGCAGGTTTACAACCCGCAGTCAGTTCAGATCAGAAAGGTTCAGTTTGGATCCTGAACCTGGAAACAGGAAGTGTGTGGAGCTACGGAGAGGAGACAGGAAGTCTGCTGTAAAGAAATCAACTTTGTAATAAAAAAAAAAAATAATAATAATAATAATGTGTTTTTCAGTTCCTGTTCCTGTCTGAGGTTCTGCAGTGGAGAGCTCAGACCACACCAGACCACGTCCTCTACACCCTGCTCAGCTCCCGGGTAACCACACACACACACACACACACACACACACACACACACACACCTCCTCTGCTGCCGTCGCAGGTTCCTGCCAATAAAAACTTTCAGAATAAAACGCATAAAATGTTCTCATTAAAGGTGGTGTTGAATTTTAGCAAGAAATTCCACAGATTAGCAGTTTAAGAGAATTTAAGAAATTGGAACCAAAGAGAACTAAAAACTTTTAATTATTAAATAAGAGAATAGAGAGTAAAATATCTGTATATTATTATAATAAATAAGATACAGCTCAAGAACCAGTGCACAGGATCTGAGCTAAATGAGATTTCAAACTGTTGTGAAAGAGTTTAACTGTGTGTTTGACGGCGAAATGTCTTTTATTTTTCATCTTATTTTATTTGTTATAAAGAAAAAACCTTTAACACCCTTCTCCCCTCTCCTCCCCTCCCCTCCCTCCCCCAGGGGGCGGTGTCCAGCTCTCTCACCTGCTTGCAGCTGCACAAGAGGGCGGAGCGAGTGGCTGCTCTGCTGATGGAGCGAGGAGGTCTGCAGGAGGGAGACCA
>NW_019519685.1:0-310 GCF_002814215.2 Seriola lalandi dorsalis
CACACACACACACACACACACACACACACACCTCCTCTGCTGCCGTCGCAGGTTCCTGCCAATAAAAACTTTCAGAATAAAACGCATAAAATGTTCTCATTAAAGCTGGTGTTGAATTTTAGCAAGAAATTCCACAGATTATCAGTTTAAGAGAATTTAAGAAATTGGAACCAAAGAGAACTAAAAACTTTTAATTATTAAATAAGAGAATAGAGAGTAAAACATCTGTATATTATAATAATAAATAAGATACAGCTCAAGAACCAGTGCACAGGATCTGAGCTAAATGAGATTTCAAACTGTTGTGAAA
>NW_019519686.1:0-309 GCF_002814215.2 Seriola lalandi dorsalis
ATGCTTTGAGGATGGAAATATAGTATTGTGTTTGTACTTTGTTGTTGTCTTTACAACAATCACATAAACTAGTTATTGCAGCTGTTTGCCGCCTGAGCAAGATGGAAAATGTCTACGGTATTTCTATCTGTAGTCTTGTGATTCAACCATTATATTAAGACTGTAAATACATCAGCAAATGACTTATTAAAATTAATTAAATAGCGTTTGTAATGTTTCTGTTCTCACCAGTCAGGACAGAGGACGCCATGATTGTAGTGGTTATGACGTCAAGTCGCGTATAAAGCACGATTTTCCCAGTAAAAAAAA
>NW_019519687.1:0-309 GCF_002814215.2 Seriola lalandi dorsalis
ACTGCCTAGTGACTGAGCGCACACACACATCCCTACATGTTGCGTAACCAGCTGCAGGTTTACAGTTTGAGACAGGGGACACACAATGAGAATGGACTCACGGTTGTGTCTCACTTCAGTCTGCTCACCTAAGGCTTGAACATTTGATCACATACTTTTCATGTGACCCATCAATACTACATAGTAACTCTGACCTTGGTCAAACCAAGCGGCAACACTGAAGAACCAAAGCCTAGAGTTCCTCTAATGACCACTAGAGTCTGTCTCCAACAGTGAGTCAGTCCCCATAGACTCCCATGTTAAAATGTC
>NW_019519688.1:0-308 GCF_002814215.2 Seriola lalandi dorsalis
TATTTGAACAGTCTATAGTTTAGCTCTTTAGCTTCAGTTTGATGGTCCTCTTCTGCACCACATGACACAGGTGTGTGAGAGTAGACTGTTAGATAGGTCGAATATGACGCATCACTGACAAGATATTCAGTAAACACCACGAAGGAAGGAGATATCAGATTATATGTTATTGTGTCTAATAGTTTTATATATTTTTATTTTACCTAAATCAGCAGCTGAGTTTGTTGCAGGTTTAAATGTCTGCATCTGTTTGTGTGTGTGTGTGTGTGTGTGTGTGTGTGTGTGTGTGTGTGTGTGTGCGCAGATTT
>NW_019519689.1:0-308 GCF_002814215.2 Seriola lalandi dorsalis
ACCAAAATAATCCCGCTCCACGCGGCAAACAGTACCCAGTGCAAAATTACGCAAAAAAAAAAAAAAAAAGGTTACGTAAAGAGCAGACAACACACGTAACCTACTTTTAACTACTGATAACCACCGATAAGAGACTGTTTTAATCAGCTCTCTTTGATTTCAGCGGAACATATTGCTCTGTATACACACCGCCGCGCGTCCGTCTTCTGCAGATAATTGGCGCATTTGGAGCAGGTCCGGCTCCCGTCGGCTCTCATCAGCAGCCATGGAGATAATTAAGAGGGAGCAGTCTGTAACTGGCAAGCTTC
>NW_019519690.1:0-1719 GCF_002814215.2 Seriola lalandi dorsalis
TTCTTAGGCCCCAGGGAGTGGGTAAATCAATTTGGTCATTTTTCCTCAATTGTAGCTATTTATCATGATGTAATTGAAGTACAGCACAAAAAAAGCATGGTGGGATAGTTGTAAGATGCTGGTTTGAGCCCTCATGGTTTGGAGCCCCGATATGGTCCTTGAACAGATCTAGCCCGAGGAAGGCGCTAGAAGGTTGTGCTTCAGGATTCTGTATGGTAACTTCTCTGGGAGTTATCTCTTGGGTTTTGACGCCATTTAAAGCTCAACCCAGTGATTTTCATATTAAAGGCTCTTAACGGTAGATGTTGGGTGTTTTGGCTTTACATACTGAGAAGATGGGCTTAAGTACCTCTTCACCTTTAATATCAAACTTATGTCAATTCCTGCCGTGCTAGATGGACAAGTCATGGGTTCTTGTGTTCAGTTAGACCTCCTCTTCACAGCAATCATTATTGTAAGTATATACACTCTCATTGGGTTGAGTACACCTCAGTCATACACTTGCAAAGCCTGCCTGCATGCCTGTTAGTTATGCTGTAGAAACTGGCCAACATCTTGGTAAAATTATTCAGCCTCAGGGGGTGGGCAAATCGATTTTGGTGATCTTTACACACTCGTAGGTATTTATTATCATGTCAATGGAATCATAGCTCTAAAATAGAACTGTGTGATCACAGGAAGACGCCTGGTGGTTTGTAGCTCATATATGGCCCTTTGACAGAACTAGCCTGGAGAAGGTGCTACATGGTTGTGCTTCAGGATCCTGTATGGCTACTTCTCTGGGAGTCATCCCTTGGGTTTTTACGCCATTTAAAGCTCAACTCAGTGATTTTTACATTAAAGGCTCTTAACGGTAGATGTTGGGTGTTTTGGCTTTACATACTGAGAAGATGGACTTAAGTGACCTCTTCACCTTTAATGTCAAACTTATGTCACTTCCTGCTGTGCTAGATGGACAAGTCATAGGCCCTATTTTTCATTTAGAACTCATCTTGACAGCAAACATTATTACAAGTCAATATACTCTTCTTCGTAGGCCTCAGTCAAACACTTGTTAAGTCTGCCTATTCCCAAATCTGAACCTGCCCTATGACTTTACAATAGAAGCATATGGAGACATTGGAACAGCACCATTACAATGGTTTTACTTTGCACAACAACATGAACTTCATACTTTATATACTAATAGTTTGAGTTAGGCCTGGCTTTTTAGTTCTTTTCGAAGCATATCCCCTCTGTGAACTCAATTTTTTTTTTAATGTGGTGTGATTACATCAACTATAGCAGATTGTGAAGTCCATGTAGGAGGGAACCTACCAACATTGAGGAGCCTGCGAAAGATCCCTGAGTACCAATCCCTGCAGAGTGTAGACTGGTAAGCAACTCATCAGCCACCATCTATAACTAGATTTTATAAGATGATCATTACAATTGTAACAATCACACCTTGAAGTACAAAGAATTGGAAAAACCTCTTACCCATTATCTGTGGTCATGATTGGTCATGATGAAAACATCTGTAGGTCAAACTTGTGAGCATTAAAATATTAATATTTCTAATTTACAGCATCATTGGTAAGAGTAAATAAAAATTGTGTTCATCTTCACAACTTTATAAATAGAACAAACCACAAAGTAGATGATGTGGTTTTGATCTTTGCATACCGAGTAGCTGGTTGAGATTAGACCTCATATGTGCAAACCCCTTGAGTTGAAGCC
>NW_019519691.1:0-322 GCF_002814215.2 Seriola lalandi dorsalis
GTCATAGTATACTAAGACATAAAATGTCATAGTATAGTGAGGCATAAAAAGATAAAAAAATGTCATAGTATAGTAAGGCATAAAAACTTCAAAAAATGTCATAGTATACTAAGACAAAAAATGTCATAGTATAGTAATGCATAAAAAGATAAAAAAATTTCATAGTATAGCAAGTCATAAAAATGTCAAAAAAACGTCATAGTATACTAAGACATAAAATGTCATAGTATAGTGGGGCATAAAAAGATAAAAAAATGTCATAGTATAGTAAGGCATAAAAACATCAAAAAATGTCATAGTAAAGTAAGGGATAAAAATGTCA
>NW_019519692.1:0-308 GCF_002814215.2 Seriola lalandi dorsalis
GCTGTTCTGTTCCTCTAACACTGGCTGCCACAAGCCAGACAATTATTTAGTGAAGACAGAGGAGTAGAGGAGTCCATTCGATCTACTGAGCACTGAAATCGTTTAAAATGGATGAACTTGATCAGATTTTTGTAGGATAAAGCTAAACAGCGGCCGAAATGTTAGGATAAGTGCAGACAAGTCTGGAAGTTAGGAGTTAGTCATACTTTGTGGTTTCTCGGTGTCCAGAGAATAAAACACTGGCAGTTCTGCGTGTCGGCCTCTCGGTGGTCATCTTATATTACTGAAACGCCTTTTTGTTTTTTTTT
>NW_019519694.1:0-307 GCF_002814215.2 Seriola lalandi dorsalis
GTAGTTATCCACTAGAAGACCTGCAGCTGTGTCTGTCTCTGAGTGTGTGTGTGTGTGTGTGTGTGTGTGTGACCTCAGGTTTGTCTAAATGGGTTCGCCAGCTCGTCCAGCATCACGACACCTTCAACAACGCCATGCAGTCCCTGGTGGCGTTCTCTCAGGTGCAGCAGAAAGCGGCGGCGGCGGCTGCAGAACGCCAGACTCCCGACTCCACGGCCTCCTCTCCGAACGGTCACCTGCCGGTAACGGCGGAGGGACGGGGTCCGGCCTCGCACCCTCAGACACCTCCTGTGAAAGCACCTGAACC
>NW_019519695.1:0-1940 GCF_002814215.2 Seriola lalandi dorsalis
TGGCGAACCCATTTAGACAAACCTGAGGTCACACACACACACACACACACACACACACACACACACACTCAGAGACAGACACAGCTGCAGGTCTTCTAGTGGATAACTACTGCCATCTAGTGTTGGAGCTGAGCGGCTGCGCAGTGACTCGTACCTGTGATGTACTTGTTGGGGTTGTTCCTGTAACGCTCGTCCACCAGGATCAGAGCCCCCCAGTCGTTCTTGTGGCGGATGCACCTGTAGAGAGGAGCGTGAGGGTTAAAGTGCAGAGTGAGAGCACAGGTGTAAATCCTCAGTGACTCCGACTCACCTGCCCAGCGCCTGGTTCAGAGCTCTGTAGGCCTGGATCTCGTACCAGCGGTTTCCCGGGAGGAGACCTCTGGACTTGCAGTGCTGGTCGTTGTACTTCATCTTCAGCTCCACCTGAAAACCACGGAGCCAAAGTTCAAAGATATTTATATATATATATAAAACAGATTCTTTATGCATCAATAACAAAGCAAATATAAAGACACTCTCACTCGTCTGCGACAGATAAAACTGATCATTCTGATCAATTAAGCTCTGATAATTTTAATTAACTGACGACTCATTTTGTCAAAGATATTGAAAAATGCTCATCACAAGTTCCCGGACCAGAAGCTCCAACAGCTTCTTTCATCTGTTGCTCCAAAACACAGAGATTTGATTTCATTTAATTTACGACGATATAAAACAGAGAAAAGCAGGAAAACTTCACACTGGAGCTTTAAACATTTTTAAACTCATTCATTCCCAAAACACAGAGATTTGATTTCATTTAATTTACGACGATATAAAACAGAGAAAAGCAGGAAAACTTCACACTGGAGCTTTAAACATTTTTAAACTCATTCATTCTTAAATTATTATAATAAATCATCAAATTCAGCTCTTTCTTGCACCAAATGTAAGTTGCTGATAAACTCATCCTTCTGTTTCCTATTCATCTATCGGGCTCAGAAAACAACAGCAGTTCAAGTCTTTTCCAGTAATAAGACATGAAGGAGAGAAAACACGCACACACGTTCCTGCTGCTTCTGAACGACACTAATAAAGATTAAAGATTAAATCCAACACAACAAACCGTCTCTTTACGTGCGTCTTAAAGAAACAAGGATGAAGAAAGTTCCCAGAGACAAATCATAAGAAGTGAAGCTCAAAAAACTCCAACCGCCTCCTCTCCTCGTGGTCGTATCCCTCCTCCACTCGGACTACTTCCCGAGAACATATGAACCATCTGTGTGAGGTCTCGAGTAACGGCTAACAATTGTTTTGTGAGGTCACAGTGACCTTTGACCTTTGACTGTTCAGTTTCTTCCTTGAGCCAAAGTGACAAGCTGAAAACAAAATGGCTGCTGCTCTGACTGTCGCCGGGCGGAGGAATAAAAACTACCACTCCACGTGAACTGGCCAGGTGAACTCCATCAGGTAAACGAGAGGCGGGAAGAGTGAAAACAAGAGCCAATCAGTGACAAGGAAAGGAAGTGAGGAAGGTGAAGAAAGGGAATGAAAGACAAGAGGATGTTCACTACATCGTGCTTAAGAATGATTCACAATCAGGAAGAAGGAGGAAACTATCCGACTTCCTGTCCTGTAACAAAGTCAAAAAGCTCAGAAACGACAGGAAACACATTTTCAAAAAAAAGTTGCTACCGAGCACAAAACATCAAAAAAAGCGTCTGTGAAAAACCTCCAGCGCTGTGTGGCATCACATGCGGGGGGAGGGCTTCGTGCATGGAGAACTAATTGGATTAATATGGGATATGAAGGGGCACACGGAGCGGGTGAGGGATCCAGGGCACACCACACAGACAGGACTCAGGGCCTGAAGTGGGGAGGTATTACCTAGATGTGTTCTGAAGGGGGAACAAAGGGGCTAAAGAGAGGCCATGACAGAGTGGAGGGGGGGGGGGGGGGGA
>NW_019519696.1:0-363 GCF_002814215.2 Seriola lalandi dorsalis
TGCCGCTTATGTTTATATAACGTTAATGGGCTCACAGTCATGTTACTAGTAGTTGTGAGTTGTAGAGGACTGGGATTTTTATTACAATTTCGGGAAACTCTGCTGCCTTAACTTACCCTCAAAACAAGTATTTGCTCTCCGGACCTTCTCCACCGTGTGTGTAAGGACTGTTCATGCACAGCTTACACTGCTGATTGGCTGTTACCGTGGCTCTGCTTGTAACCAATCACATGGTGCTGTGGGTGGGACAATGCTGGCGACAGAGTAGTGACAGCAGACAGAGAGGCGCGGCTGCATCAGAGCCAAAATAACCCAGTTTTAAATTGATCTCTTATCGGCTGTCGAATTTTAAAAAAGGCCGAT
>NW_019519697.1:0-306 GCF_002814215.2 Seriola lalandi dorsalis
AATTTAGAATATTTTAACTGTGACATTGGTAAAAGTCAAAATAAGCCCTCAAGCAACATTTTTTTTTTTTTTTTAAATGAGAATGAGGACAAGGCTCCCAGAGCTACACTGACCTCTGTAATCATCAGGTGGCAAAATTGAGGTTAGATTTGCTTTAGGTGTTGGCAATTAATTCAGACTGGGGCCCACTCCAGTCTTTTGTCCCCATTTTAACTGTAGAATATGGTCCTCCTATCCTCACCTCACCTCACCTCACCTCACCTCACCTCACCTCACCTCACCTCACCTCACCTCACCTCACCTCAC
>NW_019519698.1:0-306 GCF_002814215.2 Seriola lalandi dorsalis
AAAAAAAAAAAAAAAGGGACATGCCGACATTTTGAGGTCTATCCAGTTATCGATCAATCAACTCAACAAGGTGCTACCACAGACAGCTTCCTGTTTGGCTTATACAACAGCAGCACTGATTTATGAGTAGATGTTTTTCACCGTAAATACCAGTGCAGATAGCACTTGCTTTGTTCGCCTGTCCCTCCATGTATACAGAATCCCAACCAGAATACTTATACTTTTATACTTTTAAAAAAAAACTTTTTTGCATATTCCATCATAAAATAACTCTCGACAGATTTCATGCAATGACAAGTATGAATA
>NW_019519699.1:0-306 GCF_002814215.2 Seriola lalandi dorsalis
AGATGTATCCAAGACACGTAAGAAGGTAAATGATGCAAAGAGATATAATGTACTGGTCGTTTTCGAGGAACATCGCAAATTTTCAGATTCAAGTTAGTGATGCAATCTGCCTTTGGGATATTTTGTTAATTATGCTACATGGAGATTAATTAGAGAGGACACATGCACTGCATGCTCATGCTGCCTTGCCTGTTCAATGGCACTCTGTTAACTATATACAAACAGAAACCAGGAGCACACCTACTCACACACACACGCACGCACGCACGCACGCACGCACGCACGCACACACACACACACACACAC
>NW_019519700.1:0-416 GCF_002814215.2 Seriola lalandi dorsalis
GTGAGTGAGTGAGTGAGTGAGTGAGTGAGTGAGTGATAAATCAGTCAGTAAGTGTGTGACAGAGAGGAGCGCCGTGAGTGAGTGTGTGTGATGCAACACCATTTCAAAATCAGTCTGTCCCCTTTGTGAGCACATTTGTGTGTGTGTGTGTGTGTGTGTGTGTGTGTGTGTGTATCATCTTTGTGTTATTTCTGAGTGTGTGTGTGTGTATCATCTTTGTGTTATTTCTGTGTGTGTGTGTGTGTTTGAGAAAGCTGGAGAAAGTGCAGCCTGTCCCTATCAGGACTGGCACTGGGGGTCTGTGGTTAAGGGAGGTGTGGATGGCTGGGACGGCTGGGTGTCGGCAGGGCCCCGGGGTGTGGCCCCGTCCGCGTCGCTGCAGATTTGTGGTCCACAGTAAGCATCTCCACACTCGC
>NW_019519701.1:0-1066 GCF_002814215.2 Seriola lalandi dorsalis
CCTTACTACACTATGACGTTTTTTCACAATTTTTTATGCCTTACTATACTATAACGTTTTTTCACATTTTTTTATGCCTTACTACACTATGACATTTTTTCACTTTTTTATGCCTTACTATACTATGACGTTTTTTCACATTTTTTTATGCCTTACTACACTATGACGTTTTTTCACATTTTTTTATGCCTTACTACACTATGACGTTTTTTCACAATTTTTTATGCCTTACTATACTATGACGTTTTTTCACATTTTTTTATGCCTTACTATACTATAACGCTTTTTCACATTTTTTTATGCCTTACTACACTATGACATTTTTTCACTTTTTTTTGCCTTACTATACTATGACGTTTTTTCACATTTTTTTATGCCTTACTATACTATGATGTTTTTCACATTTTTTTTATGCCTTGCTATACTATGACATTTTTTCACGTTTTTTTATGCCTTACTACACTATGACGTTTTTTGACAATTTTTTATGCCTTACTATACTATGACATTTTTTTTACTTTTTTATGCCTTACTATACTATGATGTTTTTTTCACATTTTTTATGCCTTACTATACTATGACGTTTTTTAAATTTTTTATGCCTTACTATACTATGACATTTTTTCACATTTTTTTATGCCTTACTATACTATGACGTTTTTCACATTTTTTTTATGCCTTACTACACTATGACGTTTTTTCACATTTTTTTATGCCTTGCTATACTATGACGTTTCTTTTCACATTTTTTTATGCCTTACTACACTATGACGTTTTTTCACATTTTTTTATGCCTTACTATACTATAACGTTTTTTCACATTTTTTTATGCCTTACTACACTATGACGTTTTTTCACATTTTTTTATGCCTTACTACACTATGACATTTTTTCTCATTTTTATGCCTTACTATACTATGGCGTTTTTTCACATTTTTTTATGCCTTGCTATACTATGACATTTTTTCACGTTTTTTTATGCCTTACTACACTATGACGTTTTTTCACAATTTTTTATGCCTTACTATACTATGACATTTTTTTGACTTTTTTATGCCTTACTATA
>NW_019519702.1:0-382 GCF_002814215.2 Seriola lalandi dorsalis
TTTTTTATGCCTTACTATACTATGACATTTTTTCACATTTTTTTATGCCTTACTACACTATGACGTTTTTTCACATTTTTTTATGCCTTACTACACTATGACGTTTTTTCACAATTTTTTATGCCTCACGATAGTATGATGTTTTTCACATTTTTTTATGCCTTACTATACTATAACGCTTTTTCACATTTTTTTATGCCTTACTACACTATGACATTTTTTCACTTTTTTTTGCCTTACTATACTATGACGTTTTTTCACATTTTTTTATGCCTTACTATACTATGATGTTTTTCACATTTTTTGCCTTACTATACTATGACATTTTAATGCCTTAGTATACTATAATATTTTTTTATATTTTTATACCTTATAATACTAT
>NW_019519703.1:0-438 GCF_002814215.2 Seriola lalandi dorsalis
TCATAGTATAGTAAGGCATAAAAAGTCAAAAAAGACGTCATAGTATAGTAAGGCATAAAAAGTCATAAAAACGTCATTGAATAATAAAGCATGAAAATGTCATAGTATAGTAAGGCATAAAAAGTCAAAAAAGACGTCATAGTATAGTAAGGCATAAAAAGTCATAAAAACGTCATTGAATAATAAAGCATGAAAATGTCATAGTATAGTAAGGCATAAAAAGTCAAAAAAGACGTCATAGTATAGTAAGGCATAAAAAGTCATAAAAACGACATAGTATAGTAAGGCATAAAAAGTCACAAAAACGTCATAGTATAGTAAGGCATAAAAACGTCATAGTATAGTAAGGCATAAAAAGTCATAGTATAGTAAGGCATAAAAAGTCATAGTATAGTAAGGCAAAAAAACGTCATAGTATAGTAAGGCAAAAAAATGTTA
>NW_019519704.1:0-2067 GCF_002814215.2 Seriola lalandi dorsalis
TAAAACATTATACAATTGTAAGGCATAGAATAACAGATTATAGTAAGTCATAAAAAGGCCAAAAAACGTCATACTTTAGTAAGTCATAAAAATGCCAAAAACGTCATAGTATACTATGGCATAATACATCAAAAAAAAATCCGAGCATGTTAAAGCATTAAAGGTCATAGAAACATCATACTATGGTAAGGCATAGAACAACAGAGTACATTAAGTCGTAAAAATGCCAAAAAACGTCATAGCATAAAAAGTCATAAAAATGCAGAAAAACGTCATAGTATACTATGGCATAAAACGTCAAAAAAACATCACAGTATATTAATGCATAAAAGGTCATAAAAACGTCATAGTATGGCAAGAGATCAAACAACATAGCGAAGTAAGTAATAAAAATGCCCAAAAACCTCATAGTATAGTATGGCATAAAATATCATAAAAACATCATAGTATATTAAGGCATAAAAGGTGATTAAAACATCATACTACTATAAGGCATAGAATAACAGAGTATAGTAAGTCATAAAAATATCAAAAAACGCCATAAATATTAAGTCATGAAAATGCCAAAAAACACCATAGTATACTATGGCATAAAACGTCAAAAGAACATCACAGTATATTAATGCATAAAAGGTCATAGAAACATCATACTACTATAAGGCATAGAATAACAGAGTATAGTAAGTCATAAAAATGCTAAAAAAACGTCATAGTTTAGTAAGTCATAAAAATGCAGAAAAACGTCATAGTATACTATGGCATAAAACGTCAAAAAAAATCACAGTATATTAATGCATAAAAGGTCATAAAAACGTCATAGTATGACAAGGGATGAACAACAGAGTACAGCAAGTCATAAAAATGCCAAAAAACATCATAGTTTACTATGGCATAAAACATCAAAAAAACATCATAGTATACTATGCCATAAAACATCAAAAAAACATCATAGTATAGTATGGCATAAAACATAAAAAAAAAACATCATAGTATATTAAGGCTTAAAAGGTCATTAAAACATTATACAATTGTAAGGCATAGAATAACAGATTATAGTAAGTCATAAAAAGGCCAAAAAACGTCATAGTTTAGAAAGTCATAAAAATGCCAAAAATCATCATAGTATACTATGGCATAAAACGTCAAAAAAACATCACAGTATATTAATGCATAAAATGTCATAGAAACATCATACTATGGTAAAGCATAGAACAACAGAGTACAGTAAGTCATAAAAATGCCCCAAAACTTCATAGTATAGTAAGTCATAAAAATGCAGCAAAACGTCATAGTATACTATGGCATAAAACATCAAAAAAACATCACAGTATATTAATGCATAATAGGTCATAAAAACGTCATAGTATGGCAAGGGATGAAACAACATAGCACAGTAAGTCATAAAAATGCCAAAAAACCTCATAGTATAGTATGGCATAAAACATGAAAAAAACATCATAGTATATTAAGGCATTAAAGGTCATAGAAACATCATACTATGGTAAGGCATAGAACAACAGAGTACATTAAGTTGTAAAAATGCCAAAAAACATCATAGTATAGTAAGTCATAAAAATGCAGCAAAACGTCATAGTATACTATGGCATAAAACGTCAAAAAAACATCACAGTATATTAATGCATAAAAGGTCACAAAAACGTCATAGTATGACAAGGGATGAAACAACAGAGTACAGAAAGTGATAAAAATGCCAAAAAACATCATAGTATACTATGGCATAAAACATCAAAAAAACATCATAGTATACTATGCCATAAAACATCAAAAAAACATCATAGTATACTATGCCATAAAACGTCAAAAAAAATTCATAGTATATTAAGGCATAAAAGGTGATTAAAACATCATACAATTGTAAGGCATAGAATAACAGATTATAGTAAGTCATAAAAAGGCCAAAAAACGTCATAGTTTAGTAAGTCATAAAAATGCCAAAAACGTCATAGTATACTATGGCATAATACGTCAAAAAAAAATCCGAGCATATTAAAGCATTAAAGGTCATAGAAACATCATACTATGGTAAGGCATAGAACAACAGAGTAC
>NW_019519705.1:0-305 GCF_002814215.2 Seriola lalandi dorsalis
AGGATTTAAAAAAAAAAAAAAAAAAAAAGCGAGTGGGAGAAAGCAAAGAGCTTCTCTACTAATCAAACAGATGCAGCGCAGCAGTTGTCAACAAGGTCTTTAAGAAATAAAGTCGGAAATAAATTTCGTTTAGACAAACAGAGGTGTCTCTTACCCTCTAGTGGAGGAGGGTCAGGTCCCGTCTTCTCAAAGTTTATCACCACTCCGCTCTGAATTTTCTGCACCAGAGACTCCAGACACTGATTCAACATACGCTGAGAAAACACGCTGTAGGAACGTCCTGCAACACACACACACACACACAC
>NW_019519706.1:0-305 GCF_002814215.2 Seriola lalandi dorsalis
TGTGTGTGTGTGTGTGTGTGTGTGTGTGTGTGTGTGTGTGTGTGTGTGTGTCTGTGTGTGTGTGTGTGTGTGCTACCGGAGGGCAAAATGCCATCACTTTGGAGGTTCCTATCCTCCGTCAGGATGTCCTGTAGCAGACTCCACCCTCCTGGTTATAGCAGCATCTCTCCACACTTTTACCCCGGACGTATATATGCTTTGAATCTGACCCTTGTACCTGTCACTTAACCTCCCCTAACCAACACACACATACACACAAACACACACACTCACGCATTTTTTTTTTGCGTATGAGTCAAAAGAAA
>NW_019519707.1:0-785 GCF_002814215.2 Seriola lalandi dorsalis
AAGTCCTGAAGGTCTGATTGTGAAGTCTTAAAGGTCTGACTGTGAAGTCTTAAAGGTCTGACTGTGAAGTCTTAAAGGTCTGACTGTGAAGTCTTAAAGGTCTGACTGTGAAGTCCTGAAGGTCTGATTGTGAAGTCCTGAAGGTCTGACTGTGAAGTCCTGAAGGTCTGATTGTGAAGTCCTGAAGGTCTGACTGTAAAGTCCTGAAGGTCTGACTGTGAAGTCCTGAAGGTCTGATTGTGAAGTCCTGAAGGTCTGACTGTAAAGTCCTGAAGGTCTGACTGTGAAGTCCTGAAGGTCTGATTGTGAAGTCCTGAAGGTCTGACTGTAAAGTCCTGAAGGTCTGACTGTAAGATTTCACAAGAAAAGCTGAAAAAAAAGGCTTTCTTCTTCTGTCTGATGTCATTAATCGTGTTACACCTCATATTTATACTGCAACACTTTGGGTCCGGGTCGGGGACAGTAAGCAGACCTGTCCCAGACCACCTGAGGTCCAGACTCTGGGGACAGTTCTTTGATGAACTGGAACCAGCGTAAAGGTTTGAGAACTGGACTGATGTGATCCACTTTCCTGTTCTTACTTCAGACTCTGAATCAGCTGCAGCTAACTAAAGCCCCTCATACTGTCAGGTCGCCCTGCTGTGATTGGTTCAGGTGAGGACGGCGTGTGGGAGCGTTGGGAGTCCAGGTGTAGACCACAGGAGAGCCCCACCTCTCTCACCTGGATCCTGCTGGTGTTTAACATGAGATCATCTGATTCTGATCTGGTTCTGGTTCTGGTTCTG
>NW_019519708.1:0-305 GCF_002814215.2 Seriola lalandi dorsalis
TTTGATGGGAAGTACAGCTCGAGTGAAACAACCACAGATAAGCTGGTTTCTCAGTCTGCGGACATGATGTGAATATGAAGTGTGCAAAGTCAAAAGAGGCTGTGAAACAGTGTGTGCTTGTGTCTGTGTTTGTGTGCATCTACACATCCGTGCGGTGAATCCCTGTGTTTGTGTGTGTGTGTGTGTTGGCAGACTAAGAACAGGGCTTGAAACCAAGCTGGTGAATTTATTTATATCAGCTCGTTTTATGAGCCCTGCAGCTGGCGAGATGAAAGGGTTACCAAAGTGTAGATAGTGTGTGTGTG
>NW_019519709.1:0-304 GCF_002814215.2 Seriola lalandi dorsalis
AGAATGATGGAGACCACTGTTCTTCTCAGGAACCTTCAGTGCAGCAGAAATGTTTTTGAGCCTCAACACAGTCCTGTCTCTGAGCTCTGCAGCAGTTCCTTCCTCCTCATGGTTTCTGCTCTGATCTGCATTGTCAACTGTGAGACCTGATATAGACAGGTGTGTGTCTTTCACATCATGTCCAATCAGCTGAGGACTCCAGTCAAGGTGTAGAAACATCTCAGAGAGCATCCAGAGAAATGGAGGAACCTGAGCTTAACTTCAAGAGTCATAGCAAAGCGTCTGAATACTTATGTCAATGTGA
>NW_019519710.1:0-304 GCF_002814215.2 Seriola lalandi dorsalis
TATATATATATATATATATATATATATAGTATAAAAGTGTGTTTGTGGGAGATGCAGTTGTGTTATAGTGCACATACAGCTTGTATGTGTTTGAATGCATTCAGAGACATATGGCAAGATATGTAGTGTAGAAGAAGAAGCACCAGACCCTCGGCTATGACCCTGTTGGCTATGGCACCATGAGACACGCCCCCATACACACAATGCAAATGACCGGAGGGAACACACACGCTGTATTTCTCCGTCCTCTGGGATCGATGCGCACACACACACACACACACACACACACACACACACACACACA
>NW_019519711.1:0-405 GCF_002814215.2 Seriola lalandi dorsalis
GAGAGTGAGGACAATGTTAGAGAGTGAGGACAGAGGAAGAGAGTGAGGACAGAGGAAGAGAGTGAGGACAATGTTAGAGAGTGAGGACAGAGGAAGAGAGTGAGGACAGAGGAAGAGAGTGAGGACAATGTTAGAGAGTGAGGACAGAGGAAGAGACTGAGGACAGAGGAAGAGAGTGAGGACAATGTTAGAGATTGAGGACAGAGGAAGAGACTGAGGACAGGAAGAGAGTGAGGACAGAGGAAGAGACTGAGGACAGAGGAAGAGACTGAGGACAGAGGAAGAGAGTGAGGACAGAGGAAGAGAGTGAGGACAATGTTAGAGACTGAGGACAGAGGAAGAGAGTGAGGACAATGTTAGAGAGTGAGGACAGAGGAAGAGAGTGAGGACAATGTTAGAGACTGA
>NW_019519712.1:0-310 GCF_002814215.2 Seriola lalandi dorsalis
AGGACAATGTTAGAGAGTGAGGACAGAGGAAGAGACTGAGGACAGAGGAAGAGAGTGAGGACAATGTTAGAGATTGAGGACAGAGGAAGAGACTGAGGACAGGAAGAGAGTGAGGACAGAGGAAGAGACTGAGGACAGAGGAAGAGACTGAGGACAGAGGAAGAGAGTGAGGACAGAGGAAGAGAGTGAGGACAGAGGAAGAGAGTGAGGACAATGTTAGAGAGTGAGGACAATGTTAGAGAGTGAGGACAATGTTAGAGAGTGAGGACAGAGGAAGAGACTGAGGACAGAGGAAGAGAGTGAGGACAAT
>NW_019519713.1:0-303 GCF_002814215.2 Seriola lalandi dorsalis
TGTGTGTGTGTGTGTGTGTGTGTGTGTGTGTGTGTGTGTGTGTGTGTGTGCACGTGTGTTTGTATGCATATATATGTGTGTGTGTGTGTGTGCACACGTGCGCGTGTGTGTCTCGGCCAGCCGATTAAAGCCTGACACACCGTTCAGGCTTAAACTTAATCCTTCTGCATCAGATTATCTGACACTGATGCTGCTGATACACACACAGATACACAAACTACAGCAGACACACACACACACACACACACACACACATTGCTGTCTTCACACAATAAACTATGATTTCTCTGCTATTAAACAGGA
>NW_019519714.1:0-303 GCF_002814215.2 Seriola lalandi dorsalis
GGACCTGAGGGCCTCACGAGCGGATATAAAATCATACATCATCTGTCAGGTAGGCAGGAGGCGAGGTTTTTTTATCACCTTAAAGACCAGGACCAGGGCTTTAAAATCTCCTGTAAGAGACACACACACACACACACACACACACACACTCAGTGTTACTCATGTTTTGTGTTTGTATTTAAATGAATCTTGTGATAGCCTTGTGGTTGTTATTAATATTAATGTCATTTCTGCATGAACATGTTGAGTGCAGCTGTTCACCTCTAGAGGGTAGACATGTATCATTGAGATAAAGGCAGTAAA
>NW_019519715.1:0-303 GCF_002814215.2 Seriola lalandi dorsalis
CATAGTATAGTAAGGCAAATAATGTCAAAAAAAGTCATAGTATAGTAAGGCATATAAACCTCAAAAAACGTCATAGTATAGTAAGTCAAATAATGTCAAAAAACGTCATAGTATAGTAAGGCATAAAAACCTCAAGAAACGTCATAGTATAGTAAGGCATAAAATCTAAAAAAAAACATCATAATATAATAAGGCTTACAAAACTCAAAAAACGTCATAGTATAGTCAGGCATAAAAACATCAAAAAACATCAAAGTATAGTAAGAAATAAAACGCCATAGTATAGTAAGGCAAATAATGTCA
>NW_019519716.1:0-447 GCF_002814215.2 Seriola lalandi dorsalis
CACACACACACACACACACACACACACACACACACACACACACACACACACACTGCCTGTGTCTTCATCCTAGCTGTCACGCCTTGAAGGACAGAGAAGCAGCTTTCATTGAAGGCTATGATTCAGCCATTTCGACACAGACAGATACACACACACACACACACACACACACACACACACACACACACTCTCTCTCTCTCTCTCTCTTTTCCCCTCCATGCAGTATTAATACAGCCCTACTGTGTCCCACACCGCTGTGAAAACATCTCATAATGCAGGCAGTTCTGTTACACACTCTCCAGCTGGCTTCCCTGCCAAATATGAACATGCACTGGCTGAATCCTGCCTCCTTGCCGTGGCAGGGGGTGCTCTTATTCCTGCATGATGACTAGTGTTACTTTGAGATGAATTTCTGATGGCAGGTACAGCTTGACGCTGCCTATAGTC
>NW_019519717.1:0-303 GCF_002814215.2 Seriola lalandi dorsalis
CATAGTATGGTAAGGTATCAAATGAAGGAGTATTTTAAGGCATAAAAATGTCAAAAAACGTCATACTATAATATGGCATAAAAATGTCAAAAAACCTCATAGTATAGTATGGCATAAAATGTCAAAAAACCTCATAGTATAGTATGGCATAAAATGTCAAAAAACCTCATAGTATAGTATGGCATAAAATGTCAAAAAACCTCATAGTATAGTATGGCATAAAATGTCAAAAAACCTCATAGTATAGTATGGCATAAAATGTCAAAAAACCTCATAGTATAGTATGGCATAAAATGTCAAAAA
>NW_019519718.1:0-303 GCF_002814215.2 Seriola lalandi dorsalis
GGTGTAGTATAGTGTAGTATAGTATAGTGTAGTGTAGTATAGTATAGTGTGGTGTAGTATAGTATAGTGTAGTATAGTGTAGTATAGTATAGTATAGTGTAGTATAGTATAGTGTAGTATAGTATAGTGTAGTGTAGTATAGTATAGTGTAGTGTAGTATAGTGTAGTATAGTATAGTGTAGTATAGTATAGTGTAGTATAGTATAGTGTAGTATAGTGTAGTATAATATAGTATAGTATAGTATAGTGTAGTATAGTATAGTATAGTGTAGTATAGTATAGTGTAGTATAGTATAGTATAGT
>NW_019519719.1:0-303 GCF_002814215.2 Seriola lalandi dorsalis
AACCTAACCAGATTTTATTTGTCTAAAGGGAAATAAACAAGTGGGGTTAAAAAAAGGGGGTGGAAAGCAGATGACAGAATTTCAAGCTATGTCCCTGTACGTACATAAATACACACACAGAGCTGCATATAAAACATTAAATTGCCAAAACCAATGGAAATGAATGAACCTGCAGCCTTTGGGGCTCCTCAGGATCTGGTGCCCAGTTTGCCCAACAGGTAATCCAGCCTTGCTCTTTATCTCTCTCTCTCGCACACGCACGCACGCACGCACGCACGCACGCACGCACGCACGCACGCACGC
>NW_019519720.1:0-304 GCF_002814215.2 Seriola lalandi dorsalis
TGAGGTTGGTGTGTGTGTGTGTGTGTGTGTGTGTGTGTGTGTGTGTGTGTCTGTGCGTATTCCTGCATGGCACAAAGAGGCCAGGATTCACACCTTGGTGACAATCCATCCATTTGGACTTTTCTCTATAAAAAACAATCAAATATCATTAGACAGAGTCTTATTGTTACAAACTGGAGATTTTGCCTATGCTCTCCAGTTTGCTTGGTGTGCATTCGTTGATCCTCTGGAGCTGACCCTTTGACCCATGGTCTGGTTGTGCATCCCTCTGACATGATAAAAGCATTGTCTGTTTGTGAGAGAA
>NW_019519721.1:0-303 GCF_002814215.2 Seriola lalandi dorsalis
TGTGTGTGTGTGTGTGTGTGTGTGTGTGTGTGTGTGTGTGTGTGTGTGTGTGTGCGTATTCCTGCATGGCACAAAGAGGCCAGGATTCACACCTTGGTGACAATCCGTCCATTTGGACTTTTCTCTATAAAAAACAATCAAATATCATTAGACAGAGTCTTATTGTTACAAACTGGAGATTTTGCCTATGCTCTCCAGTTTGCTTGGTGTGCATTCGTTGATCCTCTGGAGCTGACCCTTTGACCCATGGTCTGGTTGTGCATCCCTCTGACATGATAAAAGCATTGTCTGTTTGTGAGAGAA
>NW_019519722.1:0-303 GCF_002814215.2 Seriola lalandi dorsalis
TGTGTGTGTGTGTGTGTGTGTGTGTGTGTGTGTGTGAGAGAGTGTGTGTGTGTGTGTGTGTGTGAGAGAGTGTATGTGTGGTGTCACACAGCAGCAACGACCCATAGTGTGAGACAGTCTGATCCGGTTTGAACTTCTGACACACACACACACACACACACACACACACACACACACTACTTCTGCTACTGAGTTTCTACTCTGTTTCTCATCATTGTTTATCTTCCTCGTCTACCTTGGAGAGGCAAACCATCCCAGTCAGCAGTTTTATCAGCATCTGGCCTGATTATACATAGTGAGTGA
>NW_019519723.1:0-303 GCF_002814215.2 Seriola lalandi dorsalis
TGGTGTTTGGTCAGTTGGTGTTTGGTCAGTGATGGTGTTTGGTCAGTGATGGTGTTTGGTCAGTTGGTGTTTGGTCAGTGATGGTGTTTGGTCAGTGATGGTGTTTGGTCAGTTGGTGTTTGGTCAGTGATGGTGTTTGGTCAGTGATGGTGTTTGGTCAGTTGGTGTTTGGTCAGTGATGGTGTTTGGTCAGTGATGGTGTTTGGTCAGTTGGTGTTTGGTCAGTGATGGTGTGGTCAGTTGGTGTTTGGTCAGTTGGTGTTTGGTCAGTGATGGTGTTTGGTCAGTTGGTGTTTGGTCAGT
>NW_019519724.1:0-634 GCF_002814215.2 Seriola lalandi dorsalis
TTGGTGTTTGGTCAGTGATGGTGTTTGGTCAGTGATGGTGTTTGGTCAGTTGGTGTTTGGTCAGTGATGGTGTGGTCAGTTGGTGTTTGGTCAGTTGGTGTTTGGTCAGTGATGGTGTTTGGTCAGTTGGTGTTTGGTCAGTTGGTGTTTGGTCAGTGATGGTGTGGTCAGTTGGTGTTTGGTCAGTTGGTGTTTGGTCAGTGATGGTGTGGTCAGTTGGTGTTTGGTCAGTTGGTGTTTGGTCAGTGATGGTGTTTGGTCAGTGATGGTGTGGTCCGTTGATGATTGGTCAGTGATGGTGTTTGGTCAGTTGGTGTTTGGTCAGTGATGGTGTGGTCAGTTGGTGATTGGTCAGTGATGGTGTTTGGTCAGTGATGGTGTTTGGTCAGTGATGGTGTGGTCAGTTGGTGTTTGGTCAGTTGCTGTGTGGTCAGTTGGTGTTTGGTCAGTTGGTGATTGGTCAGTGATGGTGTTTGGTCAGTGATGGTGTTTGGTCTATTGCTGTTTGGTCAGATGGTGTTTGGTCAGTTGCTGTGTGGTCAGTGATGGTGTGGTCAGTGATGGTGTGGTCAGTTGGTGTGTGGTCAGTTGGTGTGTGGTCAGTTGCTGTGTGGTCAGTTGCTGTGTGGTCAGT
>NW_019519724.1:654-1099 GCF_002814215.2 Seriola lalandi dorsalis
CCGCCTTCTTCAGACAGGTGCTGACTTTCTTTCCTCCTTTATTTAGAAAACTCTGTATCTGTGATGAAGGTACTTTTCTATCTATGAGGGAACTGAGCTCCAGTTGTTGTCTGTTGCTGTGTGGTCAGTTGGTGTTTGGTCAGTTGGTGTTTGGTCAGTTGGTGTTTGGTCAGTTGGTGTTTGGTCAGTGATGGTGTTTGGTCTATTGCTGTTTGGTCAGATGGTGTTTGGTCAGTTGCTGTGTGGTCAGTGATGGTGTGGTCAGTGATGGTGTGGTCAGTTGGTGTGTGGTCAGTTGCTGTGTGGTCAGTTGCTGTGTGGTCAGTTGCTGTGTGGTCAGTGATGGTGTGGTCAGTTGCTGTGTGGTCAGTTGCTGTGTGGTCAGTTGCTGTGTGGTCAGTTGCTGTGTGGTCAGTGCTGTGTGGTCAGTGATGGTGTGGTCAGT
>NW_019519725.1:0-454 GCF_002814215.2 Seriola lalandi dorsalis
TTACTTTTAGCTAACTATTACAACCATAGTTTACGTTTAGCTAACTATTAGAACATTGTTACTTTTAGCTAACTATTACAACCTTGTTACTTTTAGCTAACTATTACAACCATAGTTTACGTTTAGCTAACTATTAGAACATTGTTACTTTTAGCTAACTATTACAACCTTGTTACTTTTAGCTAACTACTACAACCATAGTTTACTTTTAACTAACTATTAGAACATTGTTACTTTTAGCTAACTATTACAACCTTGTTACTTTTAGCTAACTACTACAACCATAGTTTACTTTTAACTAACTATTAGAACATTGTTACTTTTAGCTAACTATTACAACCATAGTTTACGTTTAGCTAACTATTAGAACATTGTTACTTTTAGCTAACTATTACAACCTTGTTACTTTTAGCTAACTATTACAACCTTGTTACTTTTAGCTAACTATTACAAC
>NW_019519726.1:0-302 GCF_002814215.2 Seriola lalandi dorsalis
AAAATCATTTTAACTATTATATTAGTAATATTTTTTTTACTTAAATAAGTTTGTTGCAGCCATAAAATCATGTATCACGATTAATGGTACGACAGAACCCGATGGGGTCAGTGGTGATGTCATACTCTGAAGATAAAACCCTGGGCATCAGTGACACTGGTGTCAAGTCTGATTTGTTGATCGAAATGTGTGTCAAAACCGCAGCCCTATAAGATGATCCAGAGAAACATTTGACAGCGAGCTGATCCGGGGCCGCCCTGGCACCCAAGGGCGCATGAACATGGGTGTGAGTTTGTGTGTGT
>NW_019519727.1:0-736 GCF_002814215.2 Seriola lalandi dorsalis
CAGAATCTCCTGCTATGTGCCAACCTAGACTCAAATCTAACCTGAAGAAGAAGTTCCAGTGTGTGTTTGAGGGGATCTCTAAAGCAGGAAACCCGACCCTTCTGAACCAGATCTACACAGAGCTCTACATCACAGAGGGAGGGACTGGAGAGGTCAATGATCAACATGAGGTCAGACAGATTGAAACAACATCCAGGAAACCAGTCAGACCAGAAACAACCATCAGACAAGAAGACATCTTTAAAGCCTCACCCGGAAGAGACGGACCAATCAGAACGGTGATGACAAAGGGAGTGGCTGGCATCGGGAAAACAGTCTTAACACAGAAGTTCACTCTGGACTGGGCCGAAGACAAAGCCAACCAGGACATACAGTTCACATTTCCATTCACCTTCAGAGAGCTGAACGTGCTGAAAGAGAGAAAGTTCAGCTTGGTGGAACTTGTTCATCACTTCTTTACTGAAACCAAAGAAGCAGGAATCTGCAGGTTTGATCGGTTCCAGGTCGTGTTCATCTTTGACGGTCTGGACGAGTGTAGACTTCCTCTGGACTTCCACAACACTGAGATCCTGACCGATGTTACAGAGTCCACCTCAGTGGACGTGCTGCTGACAAACCTCATCAGGGGGAAGCTGCTTCCCTCTGCTCGCCTCTGGATAACCGCACGACCTGCAGCAGCCAATCAGATCCCTCCTCAGTGTGTTGACGTGGTGACAGAGGTCAGAGGGTTCACTGA
>NW_019519728.1:0-302 GCF_002814215.2 Seriola lalandi dorsalis
AGCTCCTCCTCCTCATATACAAAGGCCTTAATGAGCAAGGACCAAACTACATCACTAACTCCCTGATGAACTATGAACCTCTGAGATCACTGAGGTCGTCTGCTGCTGCTTTACTGAAGGTTCCCACAACAGACACAGCCTGTCAGTTACAGCCCAAAGCTGTGGACACACCACCTATAGATATCAGGTGAAGATACCTATAGATGTCAGGTATAGATACCTCTAGATGTCAGGTGAAGATACCTATAGATGTCAGGTATAGATACCTCTAGATGTCAGGTGAAGATACCTATAGATGTCAG
>NW_019519729.1:0-512 GCF_002814215.2 Seriola lalandi dorsalis
GGTAAAGATACCTCTAGATGTCAGGTAAAGATACCTATAGATGTCAGGTAAAGATACCTATAGATGTCAGGTATAGATACCTATAGATGTCAGGTGAAGATACCTATAGATGTCAGGTAAAGATACCTATAGATGTCAGGTAAAGAGACCTATAGATGTCAGGTATAGAGACCTATAGATATAGATATCAGATGTAAATACCTATAGATGTCAGGTGAAGATACCTATAGATGTCAGGTGAAGATATCTATAGATGTCAGGTATAGATACCTATAGATGTCAGGTGAAGATACCTATAGATGTCAGGTGAAGATACCTATAGATGTCAGGTATAGATACCTATAGATGTCAGGTGAAGATACCTATAGATGTCAGGTGAAGATACCTATAGATGTCAGGTATAGATACCTATAGATGTCAGGTAAAGATACCTATAGATGTCAGGTATAGATACCTATAGATGTCAGGTAAAGATACCTATAGATGTCAGGTATAGATACCTATAGATGTCA
>NW_019519730.1:0-302 GCF_002814215.2 Seriola lalandi dorsalis
TCTTTTTTTTTTTTTTTTTTTCAGAAGCAAAATTCAATTCCAAGCAGTAAAGGAATTACTGTCTGTAAGTCATGCAAGGACTTTGTCTGTCAGCTCCTATTAATGTTAGCTTGGAGAATTCGCCTTCAGCTGCCAGCTCCTGGACTGAGACTGGAAGCCTCAGTGACGTGTGATCCAGACCTCTCAGCTTCCGCATTGTGAAGCCTCATTCTTTCCACAGGGCCATAGTGCTCGGCCACAATAGCTATCGCTTTAATAACAGGGTATCCGCCAGGAATGGCACTCTGATTATTGTGTGCCAA
>NW_019519731.1:0-302 GCF_002814215.2 Seriola lalandi dorsalis
TTGATACTTTCACAGTATTAATATAGAAGCTAGAGCTGATCTATAATCACACTACACATGGACAGAGACATTTTCACTGGAGGAGACCTTTAACACTGCTGCTGTCAAAGTATAAGTGTGTGTGTGTGTGTGTGTGTGTGTTTTTGATCAGGTTGAAGCTGATGTGCAGGAACGAGTCGGATCAAGCTAGGTTCGTTTACAAACCTCTGGGAGTCCTCAAACGCAGCAGGGTGGAGCGGCCTACATTCGGTAACACCAACACACACACACACACACACACACACACACACACACACACACAC
>NW_019519732.1:0-301 GCF_002814215.2 Seriola lalandi dorsalis
CCTGCAGCGCTATAACGCTGTGGAGTTAAGTGGATGTAGCAATGATGTGGGAAAAGATAAGATTACATTTTATTTGTAAAGCACTTTCCAGGATGCAGCACAAAGTGCTTTGACAAGTATAAAAAGGAGTTAAAGAAGGGCAATCATAAAAAAGATTAAAATAAACTAATATTGATCAAATAAATAATTTAATGAAAAAATTGCATGAATGAATACAATAAAAAAAACCTTAAGAGCTCATTAAAAGCTTGATTTAACAGTTATGTTTTCAGTTGTCCTTTTAAAAATGTCCACTGAGCCC
>NW_019519733.1:0-301 GCF_002814215.2 Seriola lalandi dorsalis
AAAACCAAGTGAGACAATGATGGAGCGAGTGGAGGACAAGGAATTGGAAATGAGAGGGAATGAGTGATGAAGTCTGAAGAGGGAGTCAGCAAGGGAGTAAAAGATGAAGCCGGGAAGTCAGCAAGGGGAGGAAGAGGAGTACAGAGTGAGGGAAGGACTGAATATTTGAGAAGGAGAAAGATTCATGAGGGCTTCAATAAAAAGCTTCAGTGAACACAGCACAAACAGACAGGCCTGATGGTCTCTCTCTCTCTCTCTCTCTCTCTCACACACACACACACATATTATATATATATATATA
>NW_019519734.1:0-856 GCF_002814215.2 Seriola lalandi dorsalis
GCCTCACTATACTATGACGTTTTTTGACGTTTTTTTGCCTTACTATACTATGACGTTTTTTTTCTGTTTTTATGTGTTATTATACTATGACTTTTTTTGCCATAATATACAGTGACGTTTTTTGACATTTTCGTGCCTTACTATACTATGGCGTTTTTTGACATCTTTTTGCCTTACTATACTATGACGTTTTTTTCCGTTTTTTTGCCTTACTATACTATGATGTTTTTTTCTGTTTTTATGTGTTATTATACTATGACTTTTTTTGCCATAATATACAGTGACGTTTTTTGACATTTTCGTGCCTTACTATACTATGGCGTTTTTTGACATTTTTTTGCCTTACTATACTATGACGTTTTTTTTCGGTTTTTTTGCCTTACTATACTATAACGTTTTTTTCGTTTTTTTTGCCTTACTATACTATAACGTTTTTTTCGGTTTTTATGCCTCATCATACTATGACTTTTTTTGCCATACTATACTATGATTTTTTTTTGATTGTTTTTGCCTTACTATACTATGACGTTTTTTTGAAATTTTTTTGCCTTACTATACTATGACGTTTTTTGACGTTTTTTTGCCTCACTATACTATGACGTTTTTTGACGTTTTTTTGCCTCACTATACTATGACGTTTTTTGACGTTTTTTTGCCTTACTATACTATGACGTTTTTTTTCTGTTTTTATGTGTTATTATACTATGACTTTTTTTGCCATAATATACAGTGACGTTTTTTGACATTTTCGTGCCTTACTATACTATGGCGTTTTTTGACATTTTTTTGCCTTACTATACTATGACGTTTTTTTCCGTTTTTTTGCCTTACTATACTATGACGTTTTTTTCTGTTT
>NW_019519735.1:0-352 GCF_002814215.2 Seriola lalandi dorsalis
CTATGACGTTTTTTTGAAATTTTTTTGCCTTACTATACTATGACGTTTTTTGACGTTTTTTTGCCTCACTATACTATGACGTTTTTTGACATTTTTTTGCCTTACTATACTATGATGTTTTTTTCTGTTTTTATGTGTTATTATACTATGACTTTTTTTGCCATAATATACAGTGACGTTTTTTGACATTTTCGTGCCTTACTATACTATGGCGTTTTTTGACATTTTTTTGCCTTACTATACTATGACGTTTTTTGACATTTTTTTGCCTTACTATACTATGACGTTTTTTTCCGTTTTCTTGCCTTACTATACTATGACGTTTTTTTCTGTTTTTATGTGTTATTATACT
>NW_019519736.1:0-300 GCF_002814215.2 Seriola lalandi dorsalis
TGTACTATGACGTTTTTACAACTTTTTATGATTTACTTTGCTATGACTTTTTATGCCTTACTATATTATGACTTATTTATGACATTTTATGCCTTACCTTTACTATGACTATTTATGCCTTAATATACTATGACGTTTTTATAAATTTTTATGCCTTACTATAATGACTTTTTTATGAATTTTTTTATGCCTTACTATATTATCACTTTTTATGCCTCACTATACTATGACTTTTTTATCACTTTTTATGCCTTAATATACTATGACTTTTTTATCACTTTTTATGCCTTACTATACTAT
>NW_019519737.1:0-695 GCF_002814215.2 Seriola lalandi dorsalis
ACGTCATAGTATAGTTAGGCATAAAAAGTGATAAAAAAAAGTCATAGTATAGTGAGGCATAAAAAGTGATAAAGTCATAGTATAGTAAGGCATAAAAAGTGATAAAAATGTAATAGTATAGTAAGGCATAAAAATTTATAAAAATGTAATAGTATAGTCAATAACAAGTCATAAAAAAGTGATAGTGTAGTAAGGCATAAATAGTTATAAAAAAGTCATAGTATAGTAAGGAATAAACAGTGATAAAAAAAAGTCATAGTATACTAAGGCATAAAAAGTGATAAAAAAAGTCATAGTATATTAAGGCATAAAAACTTCATAAAAAAGTCATAGTATAGTATGGCATAAAAAGTTATAAAAACATCATAGTATAGTAAGGCATAAAAAGTCATAGTAAAGGTAAGGCATAAAAAGTCATGAAAAAAGTAATAGTATATTAAGGCATAAAAAGTGATAAAAAAAAAGTCATAGTATAGTGATGTATAAAAAGTCATAATATAGTAAATCATAAAATGTCATAAAAAAGTCATAGTATAGTAAGTCATAAAAAGTCATAGCAAAGTAAAGCATAAAAAGTTATAAAAACGTCATAGTATAGTATGGTATAAAAAGTCATAGTATAGTAAGGCATAAAAAGTCATAAAATTATCATAGTATAGTAAAACATAAAAAGTCACAGTATAGTAAGGCATAAA
>NW_019519738.1:0-300 GCF_002814215.2 Seriola lalandi dorsalis
ACACACACACACACACACACACACACACACACACACACACACACACACACACACACACACACAGACAAACTCAGGGCTCATTGTTCTAGATTCATGATAATACTTAATTCAATAACTTATTGGTACTACTCGACAATAAGACTACACTTATGTTATAAATTTATAACTGGTTTATAGTTAGGTTGTTCATTTGGTTGTTAACACTTCATAAATCAAGAATAAACAATTGTAAACACGTTATAACACAGTTTTCATACATTGATGTAGGCTCACTATTTGCCAAGATCAAGTTAATGCTTA
>NW_019519739.1:0-724 GCF_002814215.2 Seriola lalandi dorsalis
CCTCTTCTCGTGTTGATAGTGCTCTTTTGCATTTCCTGTTCAGGTGTAGCTTTTTGTTGCATGTGTTGCAGCAACCTCCTGGTTTTGCATTTGCGACTATGTTTCATTTTCTCGCCTTGACCGTGAAGAAGAAAATTATCTTGAAATGAATACACTCAAGTTAATAATAATACACTGAACAAAAATATAAACACAACACTTTTGTCTGTACTCCTGTTGAAATGAAAGATCTAAGACTTTTTCTATAAACACAAAAGATACCCAAACACAGATAAACCAGATATACTGTGACGAGATCTTGTGGTCCATTGTCGTGCCATTCATCTGCTGCCATCGCCTCATATTGCAACTTGATGTGCACCATTTCTGGGAGCTTAAAACATCCCAGTTCTTGCATGGCCCAACCATAACCCTCCAGATCTACAGCATGATCCACTTCCTGCCAATATCCAGCAACTTTGCACAGCCATTGAAGAGGCGCGGTCTAAAATTCCATGGGCCACAATCAACAACCTGATCAATTCTGTACAAAGGAGATGTGTTGCACTACATGAGGAAAATGGTGGTCACACCAGATACTGACTTGTTTTCTGATCCAAGACCCCCACCCCCTAAAAAAATGCACATCTGTAGCCCAGGTCACACAGTTCAGTGCCTCATAAACATATTTTTTCAAAACAAAACTGCACATTTTAAAGTGGCCTTTTATTGTGACCAGCCCAAC
>NW_019519740.1:0-661 GCF_002814215.2 Seriola lalandi dorsalis
AATGTAAAAAAAAATTTCATAGTATAGTAAGGCATGAAAATGTAAAAAAAAATTTCATAGTATAGTAAGGCATGAAAATGTAAAAAAAAGTCATAGTATAGTAAGGCATAAAAATGTAAAAAAAAATTCATAGTATAGTAAGACATAAAAAGTCATAGTAAAGTAAGGCATAAAAATATAAAAAAAAATTCATAGTATGAAAATGTAAAAAAAAGTCATAGTATAGTAAGGCATAAAAATGTTAAAAAAACGTCATAGTATAGAAAGGCATAAATTTTCAAAAAAAGAGTCATAGTATAGAAAGGTATAAAAACTCATAGTATAGTAAGACATAAAACTTCATAGTATAGTAAGGCATAAAATTTTCAAAAAAAAGTCATAGTATAGTAAGGCATAAAAATGTAAAAAAAAAAGTCATAGTAAAGTAAGGCATAAAAATGTCCAAAAAAAAAGCATAGTATAGTAAGGCATAAAAATGTTAAAAAAACGTCATAGTATAGAAAGGCATAAATTTTCAAAAAAAGAGTCATAGTATAGAAAGGTATAAAAACTCATAGTATAGTAAGACATAAAACTTCATAGTATAGTAAGGCATAAAATTTTCAAAAAAAGTCATAGTATAGTAAGGCATAAAAATGTTAAAAAAAACGTCATAGTATAG
>NW_019519741.1:0-480 GCF_002814215.2 Seriola lalandi dorsalis
AAAAAAGAGTCATAGTATAGAAAGGTATAAAAACTCATAGTATAGTAAGACATAAAACTTCATAGTATAGTAAGGCATAAAATTTTCAAAAAAAAGTCATAGTATAGTAAGGCATAAAAATGTAAAAAAAAAAGTCATAGTAAAGTAAGGCATAAAAATGTTAAAAAAACGTCATAGTATAGAAAGGCATAAATTTTCAAAAAAAGAGTCATAGTATAGAAAGGTATAAAAACTCATAGTATAGTAAGACATAAAACTTCATAGTATAGTAAGGCATAAAATTTTCAAAAAAAGTCATAGTATAGTAAGGCATAAAAATGTTAAAAAAAACGTCATAGTATAGTAAGGCATAAAATTTTCAAAAAGAAGTCATAGTATAGAGAGGCATAAAAAGTCATAGTATAGTAAGGCATAAAAATGTAAAAAAAAAGTCATAGTATAGTAAGGCATAAAATTTTCAAAAAGAAGTCATAGTATAGA
>NW_019519742.1:0-1402 GCF_002814215.2 Seriola lalandi dorsalis
AAGTCATAGTATAGTAAGGCATAAAAATGTAAAAAAAAAGTCATAGTATAGTAAGGCATAAAATTTTCAAAAAGAAGTCATAGTATAGAGAGGCATAAAAAGTCATAGTATAGTAAGGCATAAAAATGTAAAAAAAAAGTCATAGTATAGTAAGGCATAAAATTTTCAAAAAGAAGTCATAGTATAGAGAGGCATAAAAAGTCATAGTATAGTAAGGCATAAAAATGTAAAAAAAAAGTCATAGTATAGTGAGGCATAAAATTTTCAAAAAAGAGTCATAGTATAGAAAGGCATAAAACGTCATAGTATAGTAAGGCATAAAAATGTAAAAAAAGAGTCATAGTATAGAAAGGTATAAAAAGTCATAGTATAGTAAGGCATAAAAATGTAAAAAAAAATTTCATAGTATAGTAAGGCATAAAAATTTTAAAAAAACGTCATAGTATAGAAAGGCATAAATTTTCAAAAAAAGAGTCATAGTATAGAAAGGTATAAAAACTCATAGTATAGTAAGACATAAAACTTCATAGTATAGTAAGGCATAAAATTTTCAAAAAAAGTCATAGTATAGTAAGGCATAAAAATGTTAAAAAAAACGTCATAGTATAGAAAGGCATAAAAACTCATAGTATAGTAAGACATAAAATTTCATAGTATAGTAAGACATGAAAATGTAAAAAAAAGTCATAGTATAGTAAGGCATAAAAATTTTCAAAAAAACGTCATAGTATAGAAAGGCATAAAAATGTTAAAAAAAAACGTCATAGTATAGAAAGGCATAAAAACTCATAGTATAGTAAGACATAAAACTTCATAGTATAGTAAGGCATAAAATTTTCAAAAAAAAGTCATAGTATAGTAAGGCATAAAAATGTTAAAAAAAAACGTCATAGTATAGAAAGGCATAAAAACTCATAGTATAGTAAGACATAAAACTTCATAGTATAGTAAGGCATAAAATTTTCAAAAAACAGTCATAGTATAGAAAGGCATAAAACGTCATAGTACAGTAAGGCATAAAATTTTCAAAAAAGAGTCATAGTATAGAAAGGCATAAAACGTCATAGTATGGTAAGGCATAAAAATGTAAATAAAAACGTCATAGTATAGTAAGGCATAAAAATGTAAAAAAAAATTTCATAGTATAGTAAGGCATAAAATGTCATAGTATAGTAAGGCATAAAAATGTAAAAAAAAATTTCATAGTATAGTAAGGCATAAAAATGTAAAAAAAAGTCATAGTATAGTAAGGCATAAAAATGTAAAAAAAAATTCATAGTATAGTAAGGCATAAAATTTTCAAAAAGAAGTCATAGTATAGAGAGGCATAAAAAGTCATAGTATAGTAAGGCATAAAAATGTAAAAAAAAAAGTCATAGTATAGTAAGGCATTAAATTTTCA
>NW_019519743.1:0-300 GCF_002814215.2 Seriola lalandi dorsalis
GAGTGTGTTAGCTTTGGGATTGAAACTATGCCCCAGTCCCCAGCAGTGGTTCCCCAGTAGTTAAAGTATAACTGAAAATCACCTGTGGAATTCCACATGTCAGGACTTTCTGAGAGCAGCTCGTTCGGATTTTGTGTGTGTGTGTGTGTGTGTGTGTGTGTGTGTTGAGGTCAAACTGCAGTAATGTACAAGAGACACTGGGGTTAATACACAATCTGGAATGAAGTCCACACAGAGGGAGAAACTGTATCTGGAGTGTAATTAAATGCATTGCCCACTCTCTTCCTGGATCCCACAGCT
>NW_019519744.1:0-579 GCF_002814215.2 Seriola lalandi dorsalis
TAAAAATGACAAAAAATGTCTTTGTATAGTACGGCATAAAAATGTCAAAAAAGACATAGTATAGTAAGGCACAAAAACATCATATTATAGTAAGGCATAAAAAGTCATAAAAAAGTCATATTATAGTAAGGCATAAAACGTCATAATATAGTAAGGCATAAAAAGTCATAGTATAGCAAGGTATAAAAAGTCATAAAAAAGTCATAGTATAGTAAGTCATAAAAAGTCATAAAAACGTCATAGTATATTAAGGTAAAAAATTTCATAGTATAGTAAGGCATAAAAAGACATAAAAATGACATAGTATAGTAAGGCATAAAAACGTCATAGTATGGTATGGCATAAAAAGTCATAGTATAGTAAGGCATCAAAAGTCATAGTATGGTATGGCATAAAAAGTCATAGTATAGTAAGGCATCAAAAGTCATAGTATAGTATGGCACAAAAAGTCATAAAAACGTCATAGTATAGTAAGGCATAAAAAGTCATAGTATAGTAAGGCATCAAAAGTCATAGTATAGTATGGCACAAAAAGTCATAAAAACGTCATAGTATAGTAAGGCATAAAAAGTCATTAAA
>NW_019519745.1:0-292 GCF_002814215.2 Seriola lalandi dorsalis
GGGATATAATGACGGAATACTCAAGCTGGCGTTTTAATCAGTCACTGTCATGGCTGCTGCGTCATGTAAATCATAACATGTCTGCACGCATGATGACATAATTCACACACAACTCCGCATCCGAGCTGCTTCTAATTGTCACCGTGGCGTAAGCGGGGAGACGGTAATAACAGCGATCATCTGTGTGGAAACTGTATTATTTCAATAAACATTAGCAGGCGGATTCAGTTCATTCACAGCATAAAACAAAGAACATAGAGTGCAGATAATGCATTATTTATTGGAATTTCCA
>NW_019519746.1:0-502 GCF_002814215.2 Seriola lalandi dorsalis
AAAGGTTATGACCTCGGGGGGGATGCACTCCTCCCAGGATGAGCGATGCTTCTTAGGGAGGAATTTCATTTACTTCAGGCTGGCTGCTCTTCTCAAGTCAGGTCTAAAAACCTTGAGATGTTTCATGGGGGCAGAGGAATTTGAACTGACAGCACTAAGGCTGATGAGCGGTGGTAAACAGCACTTGGAATACCTGTAGACGTAAAAGAAACAAAGCGCACATCATGTGAATTTATGGAGTTTACATCATCTTACACAGGACGGGACTGAACAGGGTCTTCAGGGATACATTTCGTATTATACTTATATTTATATATTACACTTACATTTTCATTTGCACTATTTGAGGTGCCAATTACTACAGTTAAATCTCAAATAACTCTTAAACATCAGCAATGTAAATGCTGTAGTAACAATGCTTGAAAGGACGCCACCTTTACTTCACTCTAACAGCAAAAATAAAGGCGGTGTAGTGAACAAGCTATTTGTGCAGAGCATATAG
>NW_019519747.1:0-549 GCF_002814215.2 Seriola lalandi dorsalis
ACTTTTTATGCCTTACTATACTATGACGTTTTTATGACTTTTTATGCCTTACTATACTATGTCGTTTTTATTAATTTTTTAGCCTTACTATACTATGATGTTTTTTTGACTTTTTATGCCTTATTATATTATTATGTTTTTTTGACTTTTTATGCCATACTATACTATGACGTTTTTTTTACTTTTTATACCTTACTATACTATTTAGTTTTTTACGACTTTTTATACCTTACTATAATATATTTTTTTGACTTTTTATGCCTCACTATATTATGACTTTTTATGCCTTACTATACTTTGACGTTTTTATGACGTTTTATGCCTTACTATACTATGATGTTTTTTTGACATTTTATGCCTCACTATATTATGACTTTTTATGCCTTACTATAATATGTCGTTTCTATCAACTTTTTTGCCTTACTATAATATGACTTTTCATGCCTTACTATACTATGACTTTTATGCCTTAATATACTATGATGTTTTTTTGACGTTTTATGCCTTACTGTACTATGACCATTTATGCCTTACTATACTATGACGTTT
>NW_019519748.1:0-285 GCF_002814215.2 Seriola lalandi dorsalis
TGGGCCAGGCCCACTCGGTGCGCAGTCTGTCTGTCTGTTTGTGTGTGTGTGTGTTTGTGTGTGTGTGTGTGTGTGTGTGTGTGTGTGTGCGCGTGTGTTTGCGCACGCGCAAATGTCTGCTTGGGGGATTTCGATGCGGATGGACTGCTAAGTGGAAGTTGAGAGGATGCTGTAGGGGTGTGGCTGTTAAGTGAGGGTGCACTCTGTGCAGTTGGGGGGATGGAAGGTTTGCTTGCTGAGCAGATGTTTTAGGGGTGTATGTTTTTCTTGGGGGTGTGACATGGT
>NW_019519749.1:0-281 GCF_002814215.2 Seriola lalandi dorsalis
AGCTGACACCATATGACTGCTTGGCTGTGCTGAGGGCTGCCAGGAAGGACTTGATGGCAGTTATTGCGAAGGTTTCCGTGGACAAAAGTGCAACCCTGGAGTTGACCGAGTGCAGCTTCGTGGTGTACTATCTCCAGGCAGTGGTCATCCTGAGGCACCTCCAACAACCAGGCGTGGTGGAGCACATGACTGTGAGTATTCCTATGCACTTTTTGTCTGCATTGTTAGAAAATTTCACCTGACATTTTTGCCATTCCCCATACTAATCAATGTGATATCCT
>NW_019519750.1:0-277 GCF_002814215.2 Seriola lalandi dorsalis
GGCCCGTCCAGAGTTAGCAGTGGGCATTGACTGAAATGGGGACAAGGCTAGGACAAAACTGAATGCGTATGGCTGCTGTGAGTGTGTGTGATAAATCTTTTGCACAAATAACCATGGATACTGAGTAGGTGTGTGTGTATTATATGTGCAAATCTGTCATCATGCACTTGTGTACAGTATATGAGTGTACTGTATATAGTATGAGTGTGTGTGTGTGTGTGTGTGTGTGTGTGTGTGTATGTGTGTGTGTGCATCTACAGGTGTTATTACAGTGTAC
>NW_019519751.1:0-272 GCF_002814215.2 Seriola lalandi dorsalis
TGTGTGTGTGTGTGTGTGTGTGTGTGTGTGTGTGTGTGTGTGTGTGTGTGTATGTGTGCGTGCGTGCGTGCACACTCACAAGCTAAATGTTCCCTATTTGTGACAGCGCTTGTGTGCATATGCATCTGTATAAAAAGCAGGCAGAGGACATTGGGAGAGGCCGCTCTGTTAATGTGCTGGTGGGGAACGAAAGGGTAGAATGAGGTTATGGAGGGTTGGCTGAGTTCAGTTCTGCAGCTTCATTAAACTGGATTTAGGAAAGAGAAAGACAC
>NW_019519752.1:0-242 GCF_002814215.2 Seriola lalandi dorsalis
TGTTTCAGTTTGTTTCAGTGTGTTTCAGTTTGTTTTAGTGTGTGTAAGTGTGTTTCAGTTTGTTTTAGTGTGTGTCCCGTCCTCAGTGAGTTCCTGCTCAGACTGACACTCAAGTTGATTAAAACCAAACGACTCCAAGCGTCATCCTCCCTGACTCCCCTCTGACACTGTTCTTACTCTGATCATCATCCTCCCTTTACACTGTGATTAATTTGACTGTATTATCAGGCAGGGTACCCCCC
>NW_019519753.1:0-711 GCF_002814215.2 Seriola lalandi dorsalis
CACACACACACACACACACACACACACACACACACACACACACACACACACACTGCTGGGAAACTGATCTCTGAAAATATCCTTCCTCCTCCTTCAGCATCCATCATCTGTGTGTGTGTAAGTGTGTGTAAGTGTGTTTCAGTTTGTTTCAGTGTGTTTCAGTTTGTTTCAGTGTGTTTCAGTTTGTTTCAGTGTGTTTCAGTGTGTTTTAGTGTGTGTAAGTGTGTTTCAGTTTGTTTTAGTGTGTTTCAGTGTGTTTTAGTGTGTGTAAGTGTGTTTCAGTTTGTTTTAGTGTGTGTAAGTGTGTTTCAGTTTGTTTTAGTGTGTTTCAGTTTGTTTTAGTGTGTTTCAGTTTGTGTAAGTGTGTTTTAGTGTGTTTCAGTGTGTGTAAGTGTGTTTCAGTTTGTTTTAGTGTGTTTCAGTTTGTTTCAGTGTGTTTCAGTTTGTTTTAGTGTGTTTCAGTTTGTTTTAGTGTGTTTCAGTTTGTGTAAGTGTGTTTTAGTGTGTTTCAGTGTGTGTAAGTGTGTTTCAGTTTGTTTCAGTGTGTTTCAGTTTGTTTTAGTGTGTGTAAGTGTGTTTCAGTTTGTTTTAGTGTGTGTCCCGTCCTCAGTGAGTTCCTGCTCAGACTGACACTCAAGTTGATTAAAACCAAACGACTCCAAGCGTCATCCTCCCTGACTCCCCTCTGACACTGTTCTTACTCTGATCATC
>NW_019519754.1:0-234 GCF_002814215.2 Seriola lalandi dorsalis
GTGTCGTGGCCTGACACGCAAGAGAAATGTAAATGTGGTACTACATCTGCTGCTGCTGCTGCTGCTGCTGCTGCGGCGGCGGCGGCGGCGGCGGGAAGGATGTGAGCGTGAGGCCGTGCCAGGGATGCAGGGAGGCGGGGAGAGCAGCGCAGTCAGGACGGTGTGCGAAGAAAACAGTCGGTGGTGGTGGTGGTGGTGATGCGGGGGCTGTGTGTGTGTGTGTGTGTGTGTGTG
>NW_019519755.1:0-223 GCF_002814215.2 Seriola lalandi dorsalis
TGTGTGTGTGTGTGTGTGTGTGTGTGTGTGTGTGTGTGTGTGTGTGTGTGATGTTTGTGGATGGTTGTTATTCATGTGCTTTCTTTTCCGCTGGGATGCTTAGATGCAGAATTAAAGTTATTTCTTTGTCAGCACTTTGCAAAAACCCACTGTGACTCTGTATATGAGAGTATGTGAGAGTGTGTGAGTGTGTGTGTGTGTGTGTGTGTGTGTGTGTGTGTGT
>NW_019519756.1:0-515 GCF_002814215.2 Seriola lalandi dorsalis
GCAACGTCTTTTTCCTTAGATTTTCTGCGTGCTGAAGTGGCACCAGTGGAACTACATTAATGAGCACCACTTCCTGTGCACCGGGGGATTTTTTTCCTACAAAAACAGCAGCAGACGTAGGCCTGTGAGGTTTCATAAACCGGTTCACTATTACTTAATATTAGTTGATTTATATAGAAAGAATTATTCCAATGAAAATCTTTCTCAGTTGTCTTTTGGGGTTTTCTTCCAAAGCAACCCTTCATATTTCCATAGTTCTGAGTATGAGTGTACAGTGGAGGGGAAAGTGGTCTCAGACTTAGAGAGAAAGTGTGAATGTGGATATGTGTGTGTGCATATGTGAGTTTTCAACCCACTCAGCAGAGAGGAACATCTGTGTGTGAATCCACCTGCATGCAATCAATCTACACTCAACAACCGCGCTCATCTGTCAGTAAGCACAAAGAAAACCAATCTACTTATCCCATACCACACTTAACCACCAAAATTACCTCTCCATTTCAACACTGAGCCTC
>NW_019519758.1:0-374 GCF_002814215.2 Seriola lalandi dorsalis
TGATGGACTCCCGCTGCTCATCACATGTTGGCTGTGACGGGAGGAGGAGGAGGAGGAGGAGGAGGAGGAGGAGTGTTGACTGACCAACCCTAACCTGGACGCACTGGAGCAGATACATGCTGTTAACACCAGGGCTGTACTGCAGAGTTCACACAGGTCAATACCTCTTTATTTTCCACTCACCCCCTTAAAAATGCAAATATCAACAAAAAGGTCGGGAGTGAAACCACAGGACTGAACGCTGCCGCGACTCTAATGTTCATTTACAGGAAACTACAACTAAATCTGACTTCATTAATATTTTCTGATCACGTTAAATGTTTGAACAGTTTCTGATCTAAAGAGGAAATAAACTAAAGCAGTTTAAAGCTTTA
>NW_019519759.1:0-777 GCF_002814215.2 Seriola lalandi dorsalis
CACACGGCCCATTGAGGCAGGGCTTACAACTTTGGTTGCATTTTTTTGGAACTATCTATCTATAACACTCAAAATTGCTCACCTTGTGCATGAGCCAGAAAGTTTGCCTCCACGCTGCACCGCTTACTCTACACTCTACATACACATTAGTGTTTCCATGCTGGCCCCGCCCATTCATCACTCATTACTCCTTGGCCCATAGACTTTACATTTATGCCTTTTTTAGGCTCAAACCTCAGTGGTTTAGTGGTTTACTCAAAATAGTAAAGAGTATTAACCAACCCTGTACTGTTTTACAGACATCTCTTTCTATAGTGGCGCTCTATGGGGGAAAATGTGTTTTGCGCTGCAGGGAATTTTCTTTTCTTTTTTTTTTCTTTTTTTTTTTTTTTGGTGCAGTATTGTGAGTGACCAATGGGAGCATCAAGGATGAGTGGCAGCCAAGCATCAACCTCTGAGGCTGACAAATGAAGCCAACACTGAATTACCAAAAACCGCAGTTGCTCTAATGACCACTAGAGTCTGGCTCCAACAGTGAGTCAGTCCCCATAGACTCCATTTTATTAAGGCTTAAAGTTATGAATAATTGAGGGTGTGGCCTCTTTGAGTGACAGGTGGGTGAGAGTATGCTTGCCACAAACCGACATGCACCGAAGTCTCAGCTCCACACACACCCTCCTCTTTGTCAGACACTGCCAAGATGGCAACAGTGGCGCAGCTCACTCTGAGCTTCAAAACAACTCTTCAGAAACCTGTGGGTGACGTCACAGAGGCTAC
>NW_019519760.1:0-533 GCF_002814215.2 Seriola lalandi dorsalis
AGAGAGAGAGAGAGAGAGAGAGAGAGAGAGAGAGAGAGAGAGAGAGAGAACGAGAGAGCATTCCTATTGGCTGCTCTACAAATGCAAATGTGTGTGCATGTCCCTTATGTCAATACTGGTGAAGGGTTTCATAGATGGAAAGAACTTGTTGTACTTCTTCTGAACAGGTAACAGACTGCTGACTCCATCTTCCTGTAATATCTGAATGTGTTGTAGTGGTTGGGTGTAAAGGACGACTGACCATGAAATGCAAGTGATGAGTGGCTATGTTGAACGTTGTTAATAGTTTAACCTTCTGCTATGCTATGCTCTCATGGCTGCAGCTGTGTTGCTTGTGCGTGAGGCCCGTGCACATGCCTGTGAGGAGAGAACTGCAGGAGGGCGTATTTTCAAATTCAGGCTTTTTTCCCTACATTTCTACCTACCCCAGCTAGCTCAACTTCACTTTTTTTTTTTCCACTTTTTTTTACTTTTTAGCAGGCTTTAGCTACCATCCATTGAAAACAGTAGCCCTGTGGGTAGTAACTACATCA
>NW_019519761.1:0-397 GCF_002814215.2 Seriola lalandi dorsalis
CACGTAATATTTATATTTCTTCTCTTTGGTAGTCGTTGAGAATTACTGACTTTAATTCAGTGGCGCAGGTCTGGTGGGTGGGTGGGTAGGCGGATGGGCTGTGCAGCTACTTGGTATTGGATTGGATACAATGTTCTGTTTGTATTTTCTTGTCACAATGTGAAATATTCAAATCAGCCATTTTATCTGTCTAAATTACAAGTTTGGGTTTAGCAGTGAGTTGAGGTACAATTTCATAATACAGCTTCATGACTGAAGTGACAGTTTTGCATTTTAACACAGTGAAAATAAGTACATGTATATACCAATTGTGAGTTGTTCAATCATGCTTTATAATAACAACAATAATAATAATGGTAATGATAATAAACTTTATTTCTAGAGCACTTTTCATACA
>NW_019519762.1:0-606 GCF_002814215.2 Seriola lalandi dorsalis
TGAAATTCACACAAGTTGGATCAGCCTGTGATTTCAATCTTTTACTTTGATTTTCAGTGTGATTGTGAATCCAGCCCCTCAATGGGTTGATGATTTTGGTTTCCATTGATCGTTGTTCAGTCATTTTGTTCTCAACAAATTATACAATGTACATCGGTTAAGATTTTCAACCTATCTGATGGATGATTTACTGTATTGGTCCCTCAATTTTTTTGAGCATTGTATATTCAATATATGTTCATAATGCAACTGGAGGGAAACAGGGCAGGAGGGAATGGCAGATCCAGAAGAGGGAACAATAGCCCAGAGACAGATCTTGACAAGCGGTGACAATGTACATATTCATTGACAGGTGTCATCTCCAAGAGGGACTTCCATAAGGCCATGGAGAGCCACAAACACTACACCCAGTCTGAGACGGAGTTCCTGCTGTCCTGTGCTGAGACTGATGAGAATGAACTCTTGGACTATGAAGAATTTGTGGAGCGCTTTCATGAGCCAGCCAAGGTAAATGGCCCTAATGTTTACAGATCTTTAAAAAGTCTGCAGAACCTTAAATTGTCAAAATGTATGTCCTTCAGAATGATTAAAGTCAATGATTAAAAT
>NW_019519763.1:0-649 GCF_002814215.2 Seriola lalandi dorsalis
TGAATTCTGAGATGCAGTCAGGGTCTGACCATCCTGGGGTGCCTGTCAGACTAGGTCTCTTATTTCCTGTCAGTGTTGTGTTACAGTAGGTTTTCAGTGGTTTCCTTGGGATCGGGTCCAAACTCAATCTCTACTTTGTTGACAATAAGAAAAATACAGAATCCTTATACAGCAGCTTTATCCTGTAACTGTGTCATAACGTCCCACCTTTGCCACCAGAAAGTCAACAGTCACAATTCTTTCCTGAATAGTTACCAGTTTTTCAAGTCATCATGTTTCACTTCAGCATGATTACATACATACAGAGAATACAGTTGGAAAGGAACGATTGAATCCTGGTCCTGGTGGGTTCAGCAATACAAAGGTTAGAGAACGAGGTTTCAGCCCGGTTTAATCAGTTACATTAAGCCTATCGGTTGTCACTAATCTGACCCTGTTGACCTCCGTGTCCTGATTTCCACCACAACCCTTCAATTTAAAATTACTTCCCCAGTCAGTCACATGTTATCATACCAAATAAAAATCTAAAATACATTTAATGTCAAGTTCTGCAGTCAAAAATTCAGACTGAAAACCACATCAGGTCCTAACATCCACGTCTCATCACCAAACAGATTCACTTTGTTCCTGCAGAGACTGGCTTTAATCC
>NW_019519764.1:0-618 GCF_002814215.2 Seriola lalandi dorsalis
AAAGGGAGGGAGTGTCAGGTAGAGAGGAAAAACTTAGGGAGGGTAAGGGAGAGAGGAGAAAGGCAGGGAGCGTAGGGATGAAAGCTGAAAGTGAGGGAGAGTATGGGAGAGAGGAGAAAGGAAGGATGGGAAGTGTAGATAGGAGAAAAGTAGGGGGGTCACTTCCTGGGGGAGAGAAGAGAAAGGGCCCCTCCCTTTCTCTTCTCTCCCCCACCCCCCTACTTGTGAGTGTCAGGTAGAGAGAAGAAAGTGAGGGAGTGTAGGAGAGAGAGAGAAAGAGAAGACACAATTGGATGGAGTGAGGAGAAATGAAGGAGAGGGAGAGAGGAGAAAAGAAGCGAGGCTGGGGTAGAGAGGAGTAGAGAAGGGAATGTAAGGGAGGAGGTAGGGGAAAGAGGAAAAATGAAGGGAGCATAGAGGTGAAAGGAGACACTGGGGGAGGGAAGGGGAGACAGGAGAAAGGGAAGAAGGGAAGGGGAGAGGAGAGGCAAGAAAGGGAGGGAGGGTAGAGGGGAAAGTGGGGGTACTGGAGAGAGAAGAAAGGAAGGGAGTGTCAGGTAAAAAGACAAAGTCAGGGAGAGTAGGGGAGAGAGGAGAAAGAGAGGAAGAGTAGGGGAG
>NW_019519765.1:0-796 GCF_002814215.2 Seriola lalandi dorsalis
GAGAGACCAAACTACTGCTGATGTCTAATCAACCAATTCATTCATTCATACAGATGTCACAGACCTGCGAGCGCTCGCCAGCATCAGCTCTAGATTTAAGGTAATTCCTCGTTTACATGCATTTATGAAACTGGGTTACAGTCAGTTTGTTCTTCCTAACTACATGGATGTGGAGAAGAGCTGGAGAACAGGAGTCTGGACTTTTACTTTCTCCTTTAATTCCTGCATCTAGTTCCTGTGGCTCTTTAGTAGCTGGAAGTATTCGGTCTAAGCCGGTCAGTAAACTGTAAGAAGGAGCTCTTGTTAACTGCTGACGTCTTCAGGCCCTTTTCTTCTTTCTTATTCCTCCAACTTCTCCACCACAGCCAGCTCAGCTGTGATATTCAGTTCTTTTGATTTTCCCTGCGCGCACAAATCTGCTTAAAAAACACCCTAATAAAACATAAAAACACCGATCAATCCTCACTCATTCAGGCACCAACTAATTAATAAGGTCTTTAAACACGTCATGGGTTTAGTGGCCTGAATAACAGCTGAGTCCTGCCAGTTGAATCCTGGCTGCGGCTCCTGCCTGCAGTCACCACCGTCTCACCAGCATCACAGTAAACAACGCTCCCCGCAGAATGAAACCTCTCTCCTCTAAATCGGGAGACACAGTTTTTATAAGTGGTAAAAAGCTGCCTCACTGACCAGGAGCTCTCTCTCTCTGTCTCTCTCTCTCTCTCCCTCTCTCTCTCTCCCTCCCTCTCTCTCTCCCTCTCTCTCTCTCTCTCTCTCTCTCTCCCTCTCCCTCTCT
>NW_019519766.1:0-478 GCF_002814215.2 Seriola lalandi dorsalis
ACAGTATTAATATAGAACCTAGACCTGCTTTATAATCAAACAACACATGGACATCTACCTTTAGACTATATGGACCTTTAAACAACAGGCTTTCTGGTTGACAGTTTTGAGCCTGTTTCATTGGTTTCATTGGTTTCATTACAGTGTGCTCTGTTGCACCTGTAACCCTAACCAACAATGATGTCATGGGTTAACAAAGACACGTTTTTCAGGTTCATAGAAACTAAATTGTTTAATTTTGTTTTCCTTGACAATAATAATAATGTTCTTGACTTTTGTACACCAGACTTTTTAGCTAAAATCTCAGTCATTGTAAACATTACTCCACTTGAAGCACGCTACCTTGAGTAAAACAGTTTTCATATCAGTGAAGTAACTTGCAGCTGAGAAGGACATTGTACTATTTAAAATACAGGACACAATTACAAAAAGTTTAAAGGGACTTAAACATTTCTCAAAAACAAGATAATTAAATTCA
>NW_019519767.1:0-392 GCF_002814215.2 Seriola lalandi dorsalis
TTTTAAATGTTTATATCCAGATGAATCAGTAGACTGACTGCTGTTCAGAGGAATGATCTTTGTGTTTTGTCATCACAGTGTCTGTGGTGCTTCTCCACCAACAACTGCACAGACTACCCAGTGAGCTGGTTGCTGCCTCCAGCGTCACTGTGCCAGTTGTCCCAGGCCCGATGGGGAGTGTGTTGGTGTAAGTTGATGAGTCTGATTATGATGTGAAAGATGGTGCTGAAGTATTCTTTTCTCTTTCACTTTTGACTTGATTGCACTCAGTCACCCCACAGATGTTGTAAACTGCTGTTCCCAGCAGGACAACATAAGAAAGTTTTTTATTGGATTTCATTATGGAAGGAAACTGTTTGACAAAATACTCAACTTGGTGATTTGTTTCAGTT
>NW_019519768.1:0-1187 GCF_002814215.2 Seriola lalandi dorsalis
AAAACTAATATTTTTCCAAGATCATTTTTCAAAGGCTCTTTACATACGGACTGTCAATTCCCCATTAAGTCTGAAAGCTCTCCAACATGTTCAGGAATTACATGACTTTTTATTTGTATGGATCATTAGATGTTTCACCAAGTGTGGCTGCTGCCTGAACATTCTCCCACAGATTTCACAGGGGTATGGCATCTCCCCTGTGTGGGTTCTCATGTGGATTGACAATATTGGCTTAGTAGTGAAACTTTTCCCACACCTTTCACAAAAATATGGCTTTTCACCTGTGTGTATTCTTGTATGCGTATTTAAGGCCGTCTTCACACGAAATTTTTTCCCACAGGTGTTGCAGGTGTAGGGCTTCTCACCTGTGTGGATTCTCATGTGGACCGACAAGCATGCACGCGTAGTGAAAGTGTTCGCACACATTTCACAAGAATATGGCTTTTCACCTGTGTGTGTTCTCATATGTATATTCAAGAGTCTCTTGAAATTATATTTCTTCCCACAGGTATTGCAAGTATGCGGCGTCTCACTTCTGTGGGATCTTGTATGGTTCCTCAAGTGTGTGTTGTTAATACATATTTTTCCACATATGTTGCAGCTACATGGCTTCTCGCCTGTGTGGGCTCTCGTGTGGATCAACAGATCCAAACTTGAGCTGAAACTTTTCCCACACGTTTGGCAAAAATATGTTTCGCATTTGAATGATTTTTCACCTGTCTGAGTGTTACAGTGACTCTTTGCTGTGGGAAAGTTATAAATGTTGTCACTGTGACTTGTGTTTTTGTGATGTCTATTCTTTGGATGTGTCTCTGCATTTCCTGTTGATTCTGGGTCTACATGCTCGCTTCCTTCCTGATCTTGGCTCTCAGCTACAGGAGAGTTGTGAGAGAGGAGCTGGTGGTCACTTTCATCATTAGTAGGAGTCAACATCAAGGTATCAGTCTCCTGCTTCAGTACAAGCTGCTCTCCCTCCTGACTGATGCAGAGTTCCTCCTCTTCCTCTTTAATCTGTGGAGGCTCTGGGTCCTCCTGGTCCAGACTGGAGTTCCTCTCCTGGTCACAGAGCTGCTGGTCAGTGAGAACCTCCTCCTCCTTACAGACATGATGCTGAGGGAGCTCTGGAGGGACAAAGGACACAAGACATAGGTTACTAATGTCATAATAGAAAAACTCAGGTCTTGGTT
>NW_019519769.1:0-358 GCF_002814215.2 Seriola lalandi dorsalis
GACTGGAGTTCCTCTCCTGGTCACAGAGCTGCTGGTCAGTGAGAACCTCCTCCTCCTTACAGACATGATGCTGAGGGAGCTCTGGAGGGACAAAGGACACAAGACATAGGTTACTAATGTCATAATAGAAAAACTCAGGTCTTGGTTTGGTCTTATTTTATCCAAAGACAACTCACACAGAACACACTTAAAATATCCCAAAAGGATAAAAAATATTCAAATACAGTAGAAACAGTGTAAAACAAACCACAAGCAGCACACAAAGTGCTGTGAGTAAAACTGAACCAGGAAACAGGATAAAAACACTAAGATTAAAAAAAGAAATTACTTCACAGTGGTCCTGACCTGCTCCCAAATC
>NW_019519770.1:0-345 GCF_002814215.2 Seriola lalandi dorsalis
CATGTCATAAAGTTATCAGTTACACCTGAGAATGCAATACTGTTCAATAGCGCTGTTAAGCATCAGGATCGGCGCTAATTCCTCCTTAGAAGCTGTCTCTGTGTCTGAGAACTGAGTTTATCTCAATCGTTGTCCTGTCTTTACAGAACACTTCAGGATAGGTTTTGGCCAAATTGAAACCAATGGAAACTACCTTTTTTAATTCCTTGTTATTTACAGTATTAAATCATACAATTTAGTTAAAATTGCTTTCATTCTAAACTCAACACTTAAAAAATGTAGTTTTTAATGTTTTCTACCAGATTCAGTCATTTCTCTATTTTTGGCCAATGGAGAAATTTTATC
>NW_019519771.1:0-1210 GCF_002814215.2 Seriola lalandi dorsalis
AACACTTCAGGATAGGTTTTCACATCTATTTGAGTAGCATTCATGAAGAATATGATGGATTTCATGTTTACATGTCATAAAGTTATCAGTTACACCTGAGAATGCAATACTGTTCAATATCGTTGTTTTAACGTTTCCAGCGCTTAGATCGGATCTTTCCCTCGTTAAAGCTGTCTGTGTGTCTTCATAATCTCAGCATATACATTTAGTGGGATTTCTACACAGAACACTTCGGGATAAGTTTTCCTGTCTATTTGAGTAGCATTCATGAAGAATATGATGGATTTCATGTTTACATGTCATAAAGTTATCAGTTACACCTGAGAATGCAAGACTGTTCAATATCGTTGTTTTAACGTTTCCAGCGCCTAGATCGGCTCTTTCCCTCGTTAAAGCTGTCTCTGTGTCTCCAAAATCTCAGCATTCACATTTAGTGGAGTTTCTACACAAAACACTTCAGGATAGGTTTTCACATCTATTTGAGTAGCATTCATGAAGAATATGATGGATTTCATGTTTACATGTCATAAAGTTATCAGTTACGCCTGAGAATGCAATACTGTTCAATATCGTTGTTTTAACGTTTCCAGCACATAGATTGGCTCTTTCCCTCGTTAAAGCTGTCTCTGTGTCTCCAAAATCTCAGCATTCACATTTAGTGGAGTTTCTACACAGAACACTCCAGGATAGGTTTTCCTGTCTATTTGAGTAGCATTCATGAAGAATATGATGGATGTCAATGTTACATGTCATACAGTTATCAGTTACACCTGAGAATACAATACTGTTCAATAGCGCTTTTTAAGCTTCAGGATCGGCTCTTTTCCTCCTTAGAATCTTTCTCTGTGTCTGAGAACTGAGTTTTTCTCACTCGTTATCCTGTCTGTACAGCACACTTCAGGATAAGTTTTCCTGTCTATTTGAGTAGCATTCATGATGAATATGATGGATTTCATGTTTACATGTCATAAAGTAATTAGTTACACCTGAGAATGCAATACTGTTCAACAGAATGCAATACAACTTGTCTTCATCATGGCCACTTTTGGCCAATTGAAACCCATGAAAACTACCTTTTTTAATTCCTTGTTATTTTCAGTATTAAATCATACAATTTAGTTAAAATTGCTTTCATTCTAAACTCAACACTTAAAAAATGTAGTTTTTAATGTTTTCTACCAGATTCAGTCATTTCTCTATTTTTGGCCAA
>NW_019519772.1:0-792 GCF_002814215.2 Seriola lalandi dorsalis
TATCTATCTATCTATCTATCTATCTATCTATCTATCTATCTATCTATCTATCTATCCTAATCTTATCTGGCCATCCCTACATCCATTCAAATAGCTAGGTTAAAGGTCAACACCATGTGGTTATAGTCATGAATATGGCAGAATGGATGCTTTGAGAGAAAGATAATGTGACAAAATATGTTTATCAGGACACAGAGGCCAGTCACAGTTGGCCTTTTGTCAACACCAGGTCCTGGCTCCTTCTCCTTAGGCTTTTATTGCTTTGAGATCATTCTCAAGATTTATTAATTAGAGGAATGGAGAAAAGGCTGTTTCTGCAATATATATATATATATATGTCAGTACATTTGATTGCTCTTTCATTGTCTCCAGCTCCACATACACATTGATTGGGGATTGTTGTCTTCAGTTGTGGTCTTTGATTGGCCATCAGTCTTTAGACATTAAAGCTGTATTCACTCTTTGGTTTTTTTTGCCACTTTGGGTGACAGCAGAATAAGCTGAAAGTTCAATATTGGCATACAGGTCACTTTATAAAATATACACTCAGTTGTCAGTTTACTAGGTACAAGCTAGCTAAAACTACTACCGTCTAACACAACAGTCCTGCAATAAATCCTCCTCCAAGAAGGTTCTAATGTTTGGTTTATGTTGAGACTGTGTTAAAGAGATTTTGACTCAATTGTGTGATTATTGTGGAGGATGTAGTCTGTGCTGCTGTTGAACCGCAGCTAAAACAGTGTTAAATACTTGATCCACTTGATAGAGACTGCAGAGGTAGGTGGTAAAAGT
>NW_019519773.1:0-1048 GCF_002814215.2 Seriola lalandi dorsalis
GGTGAAATAGGTTTTTAGTTTTCAAATGAATCTTCAACATGTGGAGAAAAACAAAAACAAAACAACAGCTACTCTGAGAACATTAACCCCAACAACAGAACATTGACAGAGACATTTCTACACATACTGGAGGGCGTCCGGGTGAAGCTTTAGTGTTTTCAAAAAGCATCGAATCAACTATAAAAACAAACGTACGCAGCTGTTTGTACGTTATGAACAACTGATCAGATGGACAGCGGTTTACAAATCACTCAAATAAATACCAAACTGTACATGTTGATGTCTAATGCTACTGTACACAACACTGAGGCCTCCAGCTTCATCTCCACCTGTTCCCATCTGTACAAGTGATATTCTACAAGTTTCCTCTTGTCAACAAATCTTCATGTGCAGAAACAAACCAGCACTGAGTGTCTCCTACTAACAAGTGTGGTGTGTATCAAATCCTCATGTCAACAATAAACTGGAATCAAGCAGGTTACATCCCTGTTTTTCCAGAGGTCACACTGACCTTTGACCTTTGTTCCCCAAAAATCTAATCAGTTCGTCTTTGAGTCCAAATTAACATTTGCGCCAAATTTGAAGTGATTCCCTTGAGGAGTTCTTGAAATATTGCATTCACAAGGCCAATATCAATATAATTTTGTCAGGTCACTGTGACTTTGACCTTTGAACTTTGACCTTTAGCCACCAAAGTCTAATCAGTTCATCCTTGAGTCCAGGTTTTTACCAAATTTGAAGAAATTCCCTCAAGGCGTTACGGAGATATCGTGTCCACAAGAATGGGACGGACAAGCCAAAAACAAAATGGCTGCTGCTCTGACTGTCGCCGGCACGGAGGAATAAAAATATCACACGTACACTGACCAACCCCAAAAACACACCGGAGCAAATAGTCTCACCCAAACGCACTATTACCCCCTGTTTGTTTGATGAAAACAACAGTATCCAGCTGTGTCAGGAAATGACTGAGTGTTTTTATAAATGAAACTTTACATTTGTGAGATATTACCCTCTTCAGTAGGAACCAATGAGCTCGGAGCTGAGA
>NW_019519774.1:0-997 GCF_002814215.2 Seriola lalandi dorsalis
AATGTAGCTTTATGCAGAGAACTAACATGTCATAATGAAAAAGGCAATATGAAATTTTGATAGAGTATAACATTAAAATATATGCAACATTTCAAAATTCGTAAGTAAAGTTAACGTAATATTATATCTTATAATATTACATATTAATAACTTAATCAGGTGGAACAAGAGCATTAGAGTCTTGCTGTGTGTGTATTGAATCTTGTGCTGCTGTCGCTCTTCTCTATCCTGCAGGTCTACAAAAGGTGTAGCTCTCGCTCTCAGTCTCACCTGGCAGCCAGCAGCCTCAGGCCCAGCTCCAGGCTCTCTCCATGCAGCTCCTCCAGGGAGACTCTGCGACTTAGAGGGCTGACAGGCAGCGGGCTGCCTTCCTCCAGAGCAGCCGGGAACTCCTCCACAAATCTCCGCAGGAAACACCTGGCCTCCTCCTCCATCCCACTGGCTGTGGCTGCAGTAAACTCTCAGGTGAACAGGGGTCAGGTCTAAAAGGTCACAAGTGGAGACTTGAAGGGCAGAGAAAGTAGGCTTCAACTTCAACACTGACAGTGTGATGAAAAATGAATGCAGTATAAAATTCACTGATGGACATTTGAATTCTCAGCTGGTAACACCTTTCTGAGACACACTCTCAAATCAATCAATATTATAAGATTATTATTATAAATCCCACCCTTTAATGTAATCCTGACCCTGGAACTCTCAAGGCTGAGTATCAAACTTCTAGCATTTTTTGGTGGCAAAAGGTTTTCGTAGCACAGAGTACTGAAAACTAGTGATACCATGCAAAATGCCGAGGCTTTGAAGTGTGTGTGTGGAGTGTAGCTGAGCTTTTCCAGTGAAGCGTGCGTTATTTCATATGTACGATGTAACTGATGACATGTGAAGCCTCGCTTCCCGTATGTATGACTGCTGACTGTGTATACATATAGATATACGGTATATATGACCTCAGAGAGAAGTGATGAAGTTTACAGTTTTTGGTTTATAACACTGATGG
>NW_019519775.1:0-1643 GCF_002814215.2 Seriola lalandi dorsalis
GACCTTTATTTAACCGTTATTTAAACCATCGCTGTGGCGTTTCTGCTCGGCACATCCACCTGGTTTCTGTGCAGTTTTAAGTTTGTGTCGGTGGAACTGCTTTTGTCCTTGTCCACACTACACTCAGTTTATTAGGAACACTTAGCTGATAATAATGCAGTGTAACACAGCAGGTTTTTACAAAGGTGTTGATTTCACTAAAATATAATTTTAGAGGCTGTAGTTTCTGGTGCTGTTGAGCTGTATTGTGTCGTACTTACACGTGCTGCTATTATTTAGCAGCTTTTATATCAATGAGGGTGGACTAAATAACAGAAACACCTCTCTGCACATGTAAAATCTGAAAAATTCTCAGGATGGTCACCAAGGATTTTCCCATTTTTCTCCAAACCAAAACCTTTTCCACCATAATGATTTGAAAGATGCTTTTATTTTTTGGAAAATTCCCCTTTTTATTACCATGATTGATAGGTGATAAGTGACACGTCAGTTAGGTTTCTATAACGACGCATTCGTCCCAATCGAGGTCAGTGAGAACTCAAACACCAGAGGGCAGTACGTGCATATTAATGACCTCGGTCCATATCAATAATGAAATGACTCAGCAAACAGTGGCACTTTAATTTTATTCTGACCTCAAATTACACAAAAAAAGGAGGGGGAGGGGTCACAGCAGGAAAATGTCTCCTGCTCAGAGACTGTGATTGATATTGTACTTTTTTCAAATGAACGAACTGCAGGTTTGTGTTTTCGTCCACCTGCTCTGACGTTGTTCAGGTGTGTGCACCTGCCTCAGTGACACTGACGTGCTTCACTCACCAGGTCGGCGACCGTCTCTCTCAGCTCCCTGACTTTCTCCTCCAGGTCCAGGTTTCTTTCTGTGAGAGTCTCCACCATCTCCTCCGCCCCCAAGGCTGCATCCACCTGAGACAGAGAGAGCGCACGTCAGCAGAATCAGCAGCACGTTAAACACAAAACACTAAGCTCAGTGAAGAGACGCACTGTGGCGACCTGCGGGCTGATTTATGTCACTGCAGCACCTCCGACAGTCTGAACAGCCCCGTGATAAAACAGCCAAACACCGACCTGCTCCTTCAGCTCGTCGATGGTCTTCTCTGCCACCGTCATCTCCTCCTGCAGCTTCTCTTTCTGGCTCCTCAGAGAGTCCAGCTCCACGTTCTTCTTCTCCATCTGCTTCTGCAGCTTCACGTGCTCCTGCTTCTCTGACGCCGACAGATCTCGCATCCTGACTCACGGGAAAAACACGCAACAGAGGAACGTTATTGACGCTGGTGGGAAAGTGGTTCGGAGCACATGTCATGGAGCTGTGAGGTCGCTGCTTTCTTCTCTACCTCGACCTTTCCTGTCTTCAAAATGAAACCCACCTGACCAGCGCTTCCTTCAGCCTGCCGTTCTGCTCTTCCAGCTGTTTCACATGATAACTGGAGGCAGCTCCGTCCGAACCTGAGAGAAACCCACAAACACAGCTGAGTTAATATCATTAATAACGTGTCTCGCTTCTGTGGGAAACACAGACAACAGAGTTAACGTTGCTGCCGAGAGAGACGAGTTGGCTTCGCTTGCTGCGACAGTAAAGAGAAACTTTTCCAGGATCAAGAAAAAGTAGTTAGCAACAATAAATC
>NW_019519776.1:0-770 GCF_002814215.2 Seriola lalandi dorsalis
CAGAGATTCATGCACCTGTCCTGACAGCTGATCGATATTTGTGATTACCTGTGATCCACCGCATCTTAACTCAAGTGTTTGTCTTTGACTGTCATTTGAAAGGTTTCCACACTGAAAACTGAGTGATCTGTGGCAACAGGAGGAGGAGCTCATGTACAGAGCAGCTCATTAGTTTCCATTCATGTGGCTGTGGAGAAGGGAGACTGCATGGACATCCTTAGTTCTCAGATGTGCTGTGATGATGATGATGATGATGATGATGATGATGATGATGGTAGAAAACCTCCCAGTTCATCTTCCTCTGATGAAATGACAGACCAACTGCTGATGAGTTAGTTTATTATTCTGTCTTCAGTGTTCACAGGTTCAGTTTCTTACCTGCAGCTTCATTTCTACTGTTGTCGACAGGTGATGGTAGCAACACTTTTAAGATCAGAATTTATAAATATTAAACTGAGATTAAGTGATGGATCATCTCTAGCTGTCACCACCTCCACAGGTGAAAGTATTTACCAATTAACATCTGCATGTTTCTTGATCCTTCATTGTCAGTGTCGTCGGACAACATTTAAATATTTCTAGTATTTATGTTGTTGATTAAAACTAACAAAGAAATAGTCACACAATGCTGTACGTGTTACTGTTGTGAAAATTCATACCAGGTCTGTTCTATAAAAACCATCAACAAAGTTAAAGCAGCTTCATAAATAACTTTATTGGACATTATAAACTACATTAATTTAAACAATTTACAACACTGGAAACATGTT
>NW_019519777.1:0-817 GCF_002814215.2 Seriola lalandi dorsalis
ACTATACTATGACGATTTTATGACTTTTTATGCCTTACTATACTGTCATTTTTATGCCTTAACTATCCTATGAAATTTTTTATGACCGTTTATGCCTGACTAGTCTGTGACGTTTTTTATGAATTTTTATGCCTTACTATACTATGTCATTTTTATGACGTTTTATGCCTTAGTAAACTATGTCGTTTTTTATGAAGTTTTATGCCTTACTGTACTATGTCATTTTTATGCCTTACTGTACTATAACGTTCTTATGACTTTTTATGCCTAACTATACTATGACGTTGTTATGAGTTTTTATGCCTAACTATACTATGAACTTTTTTTTTACTTTTTATACCTTAGTCATTTCTGTTGAATTTTCATTCCATACTATACTAAGTCGTTTTTATGACTTTTTATGCCTTACTGTACTATGTCATTTTTATGCCTTACTGTACTATGACGTTTTTGTGACGTTTTATGCCTTAGTAAACTATGTCGTTTTTTATGAATTTTTATGCCTTACTGTACTATGACATTGGTTTGACTTATTATACCTTATTAAACATGTCGTTTTTATGCCTTACTATACTATGATGTTTTTGTGACGTTTAATGCCTTAGTAAACTATGTTGTGTTTTATGACTTTTTACACTATGCTATGACGTTGTTATGAATTTTTATCCCTTACTATACTATGACGATTTTATGACTTTTTATGCCTTACTATACTGTCATCTTTATGCCTTAACTATCCTATGGCATTTTTTATGACCTTTTATGCCTGATTAGTCTGTGACGTTTTTTATGAATTTTTATGCCTTACTATACTATG
>NW_019519778.1:0-318 GCF_002814215.2 Seriola lalandi dorsalis
GTTCCACTAACCCTGCACTCTGTGGATGATAAGCACAGTGATGTTTTAAGTTGATATGGAACATTTTTCCAACCCTTTTTGACGACCTGGTTGACAAAATGAGTTCCATTATCACTATATATTTTTTCAGGGATCCCATACCTTGGTATGATATCTTTGCATAGCGCTTTAGCCACTGTTAGTGCATCAGGGTGTTTTGTGGGAAAAAGTTCAATCCATTTTGAAAAAGCATCCACTATGACTAGACAATACTTTTTTCCTTCGCTTTTGTTTAATTCTATAAAGTCCATGTGGATTATTTGAAACGGATATTGGGCT
>NW_019519779.1:0-935 GCF_002814215.2 Seriola lalandi dorsalis
AAATCAAAGCAAACAAGCATCATAAACTGTAATTTCACGAAGAAATTATTGTATTATTCTATCACAAAAGGCAACAACATACTAGTCAACTGACAATTGGCTTAATACAGCTCTCTGTGTAAGTGATAGTACATGATGAGGTGTCCTATTTACAGCCATTATTTTCTATATCAGGCCACTGCAAAGCACATGTTACATTCATGTGATGCATTCAATGAAATAAAGTTGTGAAGTAATATTGAATTTGTCTGTAGTCATCTTATTTCACCAGTTACTTAATTAGGGCAAAGCCTCCGCGTTGTACAATTGAATATACTTATGCACTGACTTACAAGCAGCCCTATAGAGGAGTATTTCCCATGCTTATCTTCAATGTCATATTCATAATGTGAAATAAAAATTGAAGTGGATAATAAGAGCTTTAGGTGGGTTTATGTCTGATGAACTGAGTTGTACATGTGATTACAGTTGCTGAAGTTTCCCATTGCTGCTCTGTGCTGACCCTCTGGGATCAAGTGTTCACTGCACTGGTGGGCCAGTCCTCCCTCAAGGATGAACAGCACAGGTCACTGACTGCTCTATATGCTATGTCAGAACCATCCCTGATACACACACACACACACACACACACACACATGCAAATCTCTTATGGGTGTTACGTAAGATGTTGTTCTTGGGGAAAAGTTAGTATGGTAATCTACATTTAACTAGTAAAGATTAACCTTTTGCACTCAGCATAATGTATACTCAATAAAGCTGTCAATAATTAAAAAAAATTCGTTGTATCTTTAAATTTCCAACTTTTCATGAACCATAAACAACTTTCTTTTAGGTTATTGTTAGTTTTTTCTGTGTTGTTCAGTCTCATAGATATTATCAACCAGGTTTTTGGTGGCAGGCAGCTGTTAAATACGTAGCGGATAAACAGCCTGGGG
>NW_019519780.1:0-532 GCF_002814215.2 Seriola lalandi dorsalis
TTAGAGACCTGTACAACGGTTTGTTTCGAATGACATCATTTTTTAATATTTTTACAACTTTTTTTTTTTTTTTTAACCTTAAGATAATAAAGATTGTTGTCAGGATTATGTTGTCACAAAACACCTAAAATTAAAACTAGGGATGCAACTGAAGATTATTTTCATTACTTATTAATTGTTTTGTCCATAAAATGTAACAAAATAGTGACGAAATTTAAGTTTTTAAATCTTTAAAAGTCATATATTCTTCTCTTTAAGTAAAAATTGCTAAAATTACCATTCGATTATTTAAATAGTTGCAGATTAGTTTATCTTGATTTATTAGATAGATTAATTGACTAATTGCTGCAGTTCAAATCAAAAATATGTATAGGTGAAAACTATAATTTAGGTAGTAGTAGAAGTAAAAGGACAATTAAATGATAAGAGTGAAAAAAAAATTAAACTGATGTAAAAATGAAATAAATGTGATAAATTCTTACAAGTACAAAGCACAGTGAAATGTGCTTAATTCTCAGCTCATTATAGAAAT
>NW_019519781.1:0-763 GCF_002814215.2 Seriola lalandi dorsalis
ACCTCTCTCCTCCATTCTTCAGTGTGAAAAGCAAGCGGCTCTTTTGGGGGAAGAAAGAACGGCAGAGAACAGAAGAGGAGGAGGAGGAGGAGGTGAGGAGGGGATGGAGGAAAGGGGGAGGAGAGAGAGCTGGAAGAAAATGAGAACTCCAGAGTTAATGTCTGTATTAGAACTTGACATTTCTTACTTGTAAATCATTTCTTGTATCATACATACGGGATAAGAAAGATTCCAACACAGTTAAAAACTAAACGTGAACATAAGGAAATGATTCTGATCTTCTTACATACTTATAATGTAAAGTTTGTCCTGATGGTGTCACAGAAGAAAATCATCTTACAGCAATATAGACATTAATAGAGCAAACACATGACATGACATGATGTTAAGTTAAATATCAGACATATATACCAGATAATGATATGCAGTTGATCTCAATGACATCAGCTACAGTTGTAGAGCTTGTAAATGATGCTTGTCAGTCTCCGGTCAGTCCTTGTCCTCCCTCTGCTGGATGAAAAGCATCACTGCAAGGACACCGAAAAACTTTTATGTGCTGACTGAGCAGATATCCATGGAAGCCCATTTCCACCAGTAAAAGAAAAAATAAGATAATATATAATAATAATAATAAAAATCATGTTCAAATTATGGAATAAAGTCAAATTGTGAGATAAAGATTCATGAATTTCCCCTAGGGGATAATAAAGTATGTATCTATCTATAAATCTAAATTATAAGACTAAAAGAAATTATGAGATAC
>NW_019519782.1:0-671 GCF_002814215.2 Seriola lalandi dorsalis
AATTACTAACTGAAGATGGAGGTTGAACACCCACATTTCACAGATCAACTGTAAAACCAGGGCTGCAACTAACGATCACCTTCATGTCTCTTGTGAATCGGTCTTTTATTTTTCATTAATCGATTAACTGTTTAATAATAATAAATCATCTGTAGAAGTAGGAAATCAGCTCAAGTAACATGTCAGACGTGTCAGGAGGAAATAAATGGATCCATCACATGTTAGATCACGTCCTGAGCTCATGAACACCCGTTGTGTTCAGAGTATTCACATAACATTTGTTATTTAACACTGAAAACTGTCTTGTGTTTAAACATGCATGTGGTTACATCATTAACAGAGAATAGTGAAACGAAATGCCTCATATCTGGCAAATACTTTGGTGAATCATCTCCCTTTATATAACAGCACATTAGCAGTAATGTTGACCAGTGGTTAGAGGAGGAAACGAGCTGCTGTTACTCTCCCTCCCCGTCACTGACCTCCACATTTCACCGCTGTAGTTGCAGTCTAGTCCAGCTTGAACCACCAGAACCGAACCTGATCCCCAGCCTCTCTGCACCCACTAACCCTGCAGCTGCTGCGAAGAGGAGGGCAGGCCTCACGCTGTCTGTGTGGAAGACTGTGTGCTTGTCGTCATGATGATGATGATGATGATGATGATGATGATG
>NW_019519783.1:0-742 GCF_002814215.2 Seriola lalandi dorsalis
GTCATAATATAGTAAGGCATAAAAACGTCAAAAAATGTCATAGTATAGTAAGGGATAAAAATGTCAAAAAAAATGTCACAGTATAGTAAGGGATAAAAACGTCATAGTATAGTATGGGATAAAAATGTCAAAAAATGTCATAGTATAGCAAGTCATAAAAATGTCAAAAAAACGTCATAGTATAGTAAGGCATAAAAACATCAAAAAATGTCATAGTATACTAAGACTGTCTAAGTAAGGCATAAAAACATCAAAAAATGTCATAGTAAAGTAAGGGATAAAAATGTCAAAACTTGTCATAATATAGCAAGGGATAAAAATCTCAAAAAATGTCACAGTATAGTAAGGGATAAAAACGTCATAGTATAGTAAGGGATAAAAATGACAAAAAATGTCATAGTATAGTAAGGGATAAAAACGTCATAGTAAAGTATGGGATAAAAATGTCAAAAAATGTCATAGTATAGCAAGTCATAAAAATGTCAAAAAAACGTCATAGTATACTAAGACATAAAATGTCATAATATAGTAAGGCATAAAAACGTCAAAAAATGTCATAGTATAGTAAGGGATAAAAATGTCAAAAAATGTCATAGTATAGTAAGGGATAAAAATGTCAAAAAATGTCATAGTACAGTAAGTCATAAAAATGTCAAAAAAACGTCATAGTATAGTAAGGCATAAAAATATTTTTAAAAAAAAAGGTCATAGTATAGTAAAGCATAAAAATGTCAAAAAACGT
>NW_019519784.1:0-366 GCF_002814215.2 Seriola lalandi dorsalis
TCAAAAAATGTCATAGTATACTAAGACTGTCTAAGTAAGGCATAAAAACATCAAAAAATGTCATAGTAAAGTAAGGGATAAAAATGTCAAAAATTGTCATAATATAGCAAGGGATAAAAATCTCAGAAAATGTCACAGTATAGTAAGGGATAAAAACGTCATAGTATAGTAAGGGATAAAAATGTCAAAAAATGTCATAGTATAGTAAGGGATAAAAACGTCATAGTAAAGTATGGGATAAAAATGTCAAAAAATGTCATAGTATAGCAAGTCATAAAAATGTCAAAAAAACGTCATAGTATACTAAGACATAAAATGTCATAATATAGTAAGGCATAAAAACGTCAAAAAATGTCATAGTATAGT
>NW_019519785.1:0-519 GCF_002814215.2 Seriola lalandi dorsalis
TCCTCTCGCCTCCTTTATTTTGGGATGGAGGCGAAAGTCTAAAAACCTACGGAAAATAAAACCAAATATAACAGGAGAAGTGATTAAATAATTAAACAACAAGGATTTAAAAAGTAGCAAAACTAATTTATGATTGGAAGTAACACCGCCAGTAGACAGAGGAAACTTGTTAGACAGGCATCTGATTTCCCACGGCTGCCATTTTTGTTTTTTCTGATTGTTCATGAATCATTAAAAATGCCCCTTCTTAGTGATGAGCCTGGAAACAACCTGGATTCCTGTCTGCATGCATATAAACTGTATTTTGTAGCAGCTGACTGTTCTTTATTCTCGTCTTAGATGCATTTCTTTTCCCGGCCATCCATTTCTGATTAGATCACTAGACGTTGATCTGGAGGGCCGTCAAACATTCGCAGCCAAGAGGCTAAAATATGGACTTGAGGTGTTACAAAAGATGATAAAATGCACAGTGAGAGTAGCAAGAGCACCAGCACATGCTCCAGATGTTTGCCAGATGGA
>NW_019519786.1:0-448 GCF_002814215.2 Seriola lalandi dorsalis
CGAGTGTTTAAATCTCGATGAACAGGTGATTCTCTTTACCTTTACAGAAGTTTCCCTCAGTCTTTTGCGATGCCTTTATTGCACATGTTCATTTCATGTTCATTTCGCCATGACGATGAAAATAGGATTTATAGGTCAGCTCGAGTTTTCACATTAAAAATCATCAGAAAACAAAGAATGCTGATAAAAGGACAAGAGTTGAGAAAAGCTGAATCCGTCCCGTCAGATTGTTCCCGCCCTTCACGTCGGACTCCACGCTTCACCTCTCTGACGCCTCACATGTTGTTTTAACTTATTATCTACTTGTCTTTTGGTGCCCTGTGTTTTTTAAGTTTTCATGCATATATTCCACTGCTACATATCTACAAATAATAAAGTGATTGATTGATTGAGGAGTTGCTCTCCCCCGTCATCACCCATGAAAGTGATGTGCAGCACGACATCGTCC
>NW_019519787.1:0-557 GCF_002814215.2 Seriola lalandi dorsalis
AGTGATTGATTGATTGAGGAGTTGCTCTCCCCCGTCATCACCCATGAAAGTGATGTGCAGCACGACATCGTCCCGACGTCACCGATGCGTTCAGTGTCCGACTCTGCAGATTATAAGATAAACAACAGTTCAAGGTGACGTATTGTTTGTCTTAACGCGTATTAACTGACTTTTTCTTCCCCTTTAAAAGGTCCATTACAAAGATCTCTCTCTCTCTCTCTCTCTCTCTCTGTGATAAGCCGATGACAGGAACTTTCATGTCGTCACATCGTAGACTTCTTTACTACGTCAGTCGAATTGCATTAAAAGATCACATCCACAGCAAAAACTAGAGAAGAAGAATGAGCTTCCGACACGTTTCCCTGCTTTCAGTTCAGTCCTGAACGTTTCATTGTTTGTTCCCATTCAAATTAAAAATTTGGCCTCTGGACCGTTACGGGGGTCGCCAACATCTTTGAGGTTTTCAAGTGAGTGATGAGTCGGAAAAAGGTTGGGAACCATTAGCTCTTATTCATTTCACACACACACACACACACACACACACACACACACACACA
>NW_019519788.1:0-445 GCF_002814215.2 Seriola lalandi dorsalis
AAACATTTATTAACCTTTCAAGCAAGAGATGAGGCTGCATTGTGTTGAATGAAAAGTCTGTGAATAAAAGCCTGGCATGGGCTTGAGGCTTTTCCAAATGCTTGTATAGGTTGTTAAGTATAAAAAACGTGGCGTCCTCCACCCCTCCCCCGCCTGGTAAGCAAATTGCAGTGGATCATTTTTCATTATGACAGAATTTTGTTCCTAATAATTTTCTCAAAGATTTTCATACTTAATGATGTTAATGCCACAGGTCTGAAATCATTAAGTTACTTAGGAATAGAGTTTTTAGGAACAGGATTTACAGTGGAGGATTTCCAAATAGCAGGGAATTTATTACAATCAAGTGACATTTCTCATTGTTTATGTGAGTGACAGAGCATATTGATTTGATACCCTGCCAGGCAGCAAGTTGTATTCTATCTCATCCTTATAGGCTCTTTTA
>NW_019519789.1:0-487 GCF_002814215.2 Seriola lalandi dorsalis
TTTTTTTATTCTCCTTTCTTTCCAGATTACAATTGGGATCCACACAGGAGAAGTGGTCACTGGGGTGATTGGCCAGAGGATGCCAAGATATTGCCTTTTTGGAAATACAGTCAACCTCACAAGTCGTACAGAAACTACTGGTGAAAAGGGAAAAATAAATGTCTCTGAATATACTTATCGGTAAGTCAAAGTACTCCCTTGTTTCATACCATTTTTTTTATTCATGTGAAGCTATGTTTGGGTTTTGTCAATGCATGTAGAGAAATTAGGTGGGTCTGAAGGAGTTTTACAACTAAGTTAAACAGAATTAAAATAGATTTGTAATGTGTGTAAGGAAGTATCAGTATTAGATATGAAGAAGTGGGAATCTATTTAAAAGGTCTACACATGGACTATTTATGTTCTTTGTTGAGCAAGTGAGATAAGATATCACACAGGGCCGTACAGTGTGAGTGATTTGCGATGGTGTTGATGCTGTATTCCAGGT
>NW_019519790.1:0-899 GCF_002814215.2 Seriola lalandi dorsalis
TTTAGTCTTTAGTCTTTAGTCTTAATCTTAATCTTAGTCTTTAGTCTTAGTCTTAGTTTTTAGTCTTTGGTCTTTAGTCTTAATCTTTGGTCTCAGTCTTTAGTGTTTAGTCTGGTTTAGGCTCTGACCTGGAGACACTGATCCACTGTGTGTTTGAGTTTATTTGTTCCTAAGATCAGCTGTTTGTGTTTGAGTTTATTCTTAAGATCAGCTGTTTGTCAGCCTCACGACTGAACTGCACATGTTGTTACTGACTCTAACTGTTGTGGTTGTGGACCTTACCTGTGCAGGTGCTGATGTTGCGGCGCTGTCTGACATGGCTGAGGGCCACCTGGGTGGTGAGGGTCTTACCTCTGGACCAGAACATCTTGCTGCATCAGATCGTGGGCTACGCCATCCTCTGCTACACCCTGGTCCACACGACGGCCCACATCTTCAACTTCGGTACAGACACTCAGGAGACAGGTACAGAGACAGGTGTCCTCCTCAGTGTCTCCTCATGTCCCGTCTCTGTGTCTCTCAGTCCAGCTTTCAGAGAGCAGTGAGTTCAGCCTGTGGGAGTACCTGCTGACCACACGGCCCGGGATCGGCTGGGTGAAGGGGACGGCCTCTGTGACTGGAGTGATCCTGCAGGTGGTGATCTGCCTGATGGTGCTCTGCTCCAGCACCTTCGTACGACGCAGCGGACACTTCGAGGTGAGACACCCGGACACTGAGGGATGACAGGGGGAGGTGGATCAGGTGGATCAGGTGGATCAGGTGGATCAGGGGGAGGTGGATCAGGTGGATCAGGTGGATCAGGTGGATCAGGTGGATCAGGGGGAGGTGGATCAGGTGGATCAGGTGGATCAGGTGAATCAGGTGGATCAGGTGGATCAGGTGGAGGTGGATCAGGTGGA
>NW_019519791.1:0-663 GCF_002814215.2 Seriola lalandi dorsalis
CCTCTCTGAGTGATCCCTCTTCGTCCTGAGGGCGGATCTGTGTTTGCTTGTTGCCAAACAGACTCTGGGACAGATGACATGGAGGACACCGCCCACCGTCGCGCACCCTGTCACCCTCCGCACCCGCAAAATGCCGCGCAGGCACTCGATGGTGCGGCCGCCGAGCCGAAGTGACTGAGGTGTCACTGAGCCTGACGCTCACACCGAGGACCTGGACCCAGAGGCAGACACACACTGTCCGGACTGATGCACATCTAACAGGACTGACAGTGTATCAGTGTGTAACGTTTCTTAACTGTGTTTTGTCGTGTTTGTCGAGCAGGAGGCGACACAGTCAAGAGTGTGGACTCGTCCTACGCAAGAGGCCTTAAGGTGAATGTAGACAGACTCTTTCAGAATAAGATCTGACCACGATATCAATAAAATATTGCATTTTCAAGACAAACCAGACACAGTAAGCATCAATTTGTTGATTTGCATTTGTTTGTGTTGTGTTCATGATATTTCAGTCGACACAGAAGCTGCAGTGACAGTTGTTGGGAGCAGTTATTTTAACGTTTGTGGTCCTGTAAAGCCGAGCCTCATCTACACTCGCAACAAGCTCTGCTCATTTTTCCAAAGCTACAGAGCCAGAAACCTGATTTCACTTCCTGTCACACCCCC
>NW_019519792.1:0-1116 GCF_002814215.2 Seriola lalandi dorsalis
TCATAGTACAGTAAGGCATTAAAAGTCATAGTATAGTAAGGCATAAAGAGTAATACAATAGTAAGGCAAAAAATATGTCAAAGTATAGTAAGGCAAAAAAAATGTCATAGTATAGTAAGATAAAAAAAAGTCATAGTATAATAAGGCAAAAAAAATGTCATCGTATAGTAAGGTAAAAAAAAATGTCATAGTATAGTAAGGCAAAAAAAATGTCATAGTATAGTAAGGCAAAAAAAGTCATAGTATAATAAGGCAAAAAAAATGTCATAATGTACTAAGGTAAAAAAAAGTCATAGTATAATAAGGCAAAAAAAATGTCATAGTATAGTAAGGTAAAAAAAATGTCATAGTATAGTAAGGCAAAAAAAATGTCATAGTATAGTGAGGCAAAAAAAGTCATAGTATAATAAGGCAAAAAAAATGTCATAGTATAATAAAGTTAAAAAAAGTCATAGTATAATAAGGCAAAAAAAATGTCATAGTATAGTAAGGTAAAAAAAATGTCATAGTATATAGTAAGGCATAAGAGTAATACAATAGTAAGGCATGAAAAATCGTAGTATAGTACGGCAAAAAAATGTCATAGTATAGTAAGGCAAAAAAAAGTCATAGTATAGTAAGGAAAAAGAAAAATGTCATAGTATAGTAAGGCATAAACATTAATACAATAGTAAGGCATGAAAAGTCATAGTATGGTAAGGCAAAAAAAATGTCATAGTATAGTAAGGCATAAAGAGTAATAAAATAGTAAGGCATGAAAAGTCATAGTATGGTAAGGCAAAAAAAATTTCATAGTATAGTGAGGCAAAAAAAAAGTCATAGTATAGTAAGGCAAAAAAAAAGTCATAGTATAATAAGGCAAAAAAAAAGTCATAATGTACTAAGGTAAAAAAAAGTCATAGTATAATAAGGCAAAAAAAATGTCATAGTATAGTAAGGTAAAAAAAATGTCATAGTATAGTAAGGCAAAAAAAATGTCATAGTATAGTGAGGCAAAAAAAGTCATAGTATAATAAGGCAAAAAAAATGTCATAGTATAATAAGGTTAAAAAAAGTCATAGTATAATAAGGCAAAAAAAATGTCATAGTATAGTAAGGTAAAAAAAATGTCATAGT
>NW_019519793.1:0-1104 GCF_002814215.2 Seriola lalandi dorsalis
CTATACTATGATGTTTTTATGACTTATTATACTATGACGTTTTTATGACTTTTTTTGCCTTACTATACTATGATGTTTTTATGACATTTTTATGCCTTAATATACTATGACGTTTTTATGACTTTTTATGCGTTACTATACTATGATGTTTTTATGACATTTTTATGCCTTAATATACTATGACGTTTTTATGACTTTTTATGCCTTACTATAATATGACATTTTTATCACTTCTTATGGTTAACTATACTATGACGTTTTTTTATGACTTTTTATACCTTACTATACTATGACGTTTTTATGATGTTTTTATGCCTTACTATACTATGACGTTTTTATGACTTTTTGTACCTTACTATACTATGACATTTTTATGACTTCTTATGCCTTATTATACTATGACGTTTTTATGACTTACTATACTATGACGTTTTTATGACTTACTATACCATGAAGTTTTTATGACTTTTTAGGCCTTACTATACTATAACGTTTTTATGATGTTTTTATACCTTACTATACTATGACGTTTTATGACTTACTATACTATAACGTTATTGTAACGTTTTTATACCTTACTATACATGACGTTTTTTATGACTTTTTATGCCTTACTATACTATGACGTTTTTATGACTTATTATACTATGACGTTTTTATGACTTACTTTACTATGACGTTTTTATGACTTTTTATGCCTTACTATACTATGATGTTTTTATGACATTTTTATGCCTTACTATACTATGACGTTTTTATGACTTTTTGTACCCTACTATACTATGACGTTTTTATGACTTTTTATGCCTTACTATACTATGATGTTTTTATGACATTTTTATGCCTTACTATACTATGGCGTTTTTATGGATTTCTATACTATGACGTTTTTATGACTTTTTATGCCTTACTATACTATGGCGTTTTTATGGATTTCTATACTATGACGTTTTTATGACTTTTTATTCCTTACTATACTATGATGTTTTTATGCCTTCATGTACTATTTAGTTTATATGCCTTACTGTACTATGATGTTTATATGACTTACTATACTATGACGTTTTTATGATTATTTATGCTTTACTATACTATGACGTTTTT
>NW_019519794.1:0-458 GCF_002814215.2 Seriola lalandi dorsalis
TACTATGACATTTTTATGACTTCTTATGCCTTATTATACTATGACGTTTTTGTGACTTACTATACTATGACGTTTTTATGACTTACTATACCATGAAGTTTTTATGACTTTTTAGGCCTTACTTTACTATAACGTTTTTATGATGTTTTTATACCTTACTATACTATGACGTTTTATGACTTATTATACTATAACGTTATTGTGACGTTTTTATACCTTACTATACATGACGTTTTTTATGACTTTTTATGCCTTACTATACTATGACGTTTTTATGACTTATTATACTATGACGTTTTTATGACTTACTTTACTATGACGTTTTTATTACTTTTTATTCCTTACTATACTATGAAGTTTTTATGACTTTTTATGCCTTACTATACTATGATGTTTTTATGACATTTTTATGCCTTACTATACTATGACGTTTTTATGCCTTACTATACTATGACGTT
>NW_019519795.1:0-601 GCF_002814215.2 Seriola lalandi dorsalis
CATGAAACCTTAAACAGTTAGATGAATGAGTTTTAGGGCATTTAAAAAAGTAGCAACAGTTAAACTTCACACATGTTAAAGCCAAATAATGTTAGATAGAGATGTTGAGCCGGTATATATCGCCTGATATTAGTTTAAATCATTACTTTCAATGATAAATGTTACACATGTACAGTAGTGTATAAATGTCTGTGTGCCTTTTGTGTCACAGGTTCGAAACTAGAGCTTCTCTGTTCTCCTGTTTGTTGAAGTGGTGAGTTGATCTCTTCCTGGTCGTGACTGTTTGCGGTTAACGTGATGTAATTGGGAACAACGCGGTTTGTTTGGTGATACAAACAATAGATGAGAAATGTTGCCCCTCATATTACCCACTTATTATGATGTATGATGTGGTTTGATATCATAAAAATTCATATTTATCGTTTAATTTATTCCTGCATAATGCTGAAGTTTGACGGACTACAGACAATAATACATTTAAATAATCACCAACTCTGATTTCAATGTGCAGCCAGTGTAAGAAACTTCATCACTTTGTTAAACTCTTTCTGTTAAACTTATATATTGTCTTTTCATGTTTTTTTTTTGTTGTTTTTTTTTT
>NW_019519796.1:0-478 GCF_002814215.2 Seriola lalandi dorsalis
CTCTGTACCACCGCCAGTCACGCCTCCACTCCGGCTCCGTCCTCCTCCGTGCTCCGCCCCTCTCCCAACCCAGTCCCCTCCTCCTCCTCCTCCTCCTCCTCTCCAGCCATCGACGAAACTTCAAAGCTCAGTCCACACTTTACAACCGTCGGATTTATGTTTTTATACCGAGTGATGCTGTGAGGGAAAGCAGCGCACGTGTCTGCGGGTGAAACTCTAAACCTCTGCGGGAAGATGAGCTTCAGTTCGTAGCCGACGGTAGGAAACTATCCCCCTCTTTTTCTTTTCTTTTTCCCCTTGTCTCATCTCCGAGGGACATGCACATGAAAACAATCACGGCCTGAGTCGCAGGGGGAAGTGGTTTAGCTGCATGTAGGCGAACACCAACGGGATTTGTTGTAAAAAATTAGCGCATTTAACGAGGGCGTGTGTTTGTATTTTGTCAAGTTTGTCGCAAACTTTTGTAAAAAAAAAAAAA
>NW_019519797.1:0-487 GCF_002814215.2 Seriola lalandi dorsalis
GTACTCTGAGGATTTACTGCAGTAACAGAACCAGAACCACGCAGTAAAAATACTCACAAATATATTAAAAGAACCAGATGAAGCAGAACGCTCCGTTTCAGGATGTTCCTGACGTGATTATTGGTTTATAATTACTGATCAATGTGCACAGTAGTGTGGAAACAGCTGCTCACCATCGGCTCTGTGTGACCACTCGCTCGATGGTCGGCCCGGTGTCGGCCCGGTGTCGGCCCGGTGTCGGCACGTGACTGTTTCAGTTTGTTGTTGGAGCTGATGAAAAGACACAGAAGAAACTAGAACCACCTCCTCGTGGTCGTATCCCTCCGCCACTCACACTAGTTCAGAGTCAGAGGAAATATTAACGTCTGTGTGAAGTCTGGAGTAACGGCTAAAAAGTGTTTTGTGAGATCACCAAGCTCTTGACCTTTGAACTTTGACCACCAAAATCTTATCAGTTCATCCTTGAGTCCAGGTGAATGTTTCCGTC
>NW_019519798.1:0-1471 GCF_002814215.2 Seriola lalandi dorsalis
TAAAAAAAAAAAAAAATCTACTTGTACACTGTGACCTTTTTTAATTCTGAAGAAATGTCTGATGATTTCGTAACAACATAAACTGTAGAAATATCAATCTGCTGGTTTTGGGTAATGGTGTCTTGAGTTCAGATTGGTTTATGAATAACATGTTCCTCCGTCATTTGAGAAAATTAAATTACCTTTTGGTCTCGTGAAACATTTTTAAAGCCTGTCCCATAGTATCACAAATCTATTGTCGTCAAACTAAAATCGTGGTTGTTTTTCAGTTTGGTTCCTGAAAAACTGAGATTACCGGGTTTTTCACAAAACAGCCAAATAACATAATCTCCTTCCAAAGGTATTTAGTGATGTTTTGTAGGGGGGAAAAAAAAGAACTCCAGTTCACAATCGAATCCAATCCACTGCAAAACTACACAGCTATAACTGTATCTCTTTAAATATTGCATGTGCAGCCAGTCGAAACATGTAATCTCTGACAAAATGTGACGTGTGACAGATTGAACTGTAAACATGTTAGCCATATTGTCATATTGGTTGTAAGCAAAGCATGCCTTTCATTGCTTTGCCAAAAATACACTCTGCATCGCATAGTTAAACTTAACAATCCCATTAAGCTGTCAGCCTTTCCATGCCCCTGCCTGGATGATGAGACACTGTCTGAACATTTTCTTCAAAGCCAACTGTTTTGCTTTCAGAAATTTGTTTGGGTGTCTCACTGAAAAAGGTATGCTCTCACGCAGTTATGCTCAGAAGCCTCTGAATCATCACACCAGCCAGTGTCCAATTTTTGTCCACATGACTGTGCATGGCTACCTCCTGTTGAATGCAGATAGGCACATGTCTTAACTTAAACCAGGACATGAGAAGCATTGCTTTTGACTGAAATCACCATTGTCAACTTATCCACAATGCACAATATGTAATACACAGAGAATCCACCCTCGTGTGTTACCCCCACCCCCTTCATCTTTACACAGATTTCAGATTCATTCATTGCTGGACACAAGTAAAGTTCCAACTGTGAAAGACATTCACTGTATTTCATTATTTCTTACATGGCGCTCATAAATGAGAAAAAGCTTTCGCATGTAAAGTAGTCACATCAGGATATGTTATCAAAGATAAAGGCCATGTGACATGCAGCTGTAATCATAACACAAAAGCAAAATGGCACTCTGCAGAGCACATACCTCCAAACATTTTCTTCCACAAGATCTGGATTATCTGCTCTGCACCAATGTGTACAAAATCCTAGATATCATAAATAAGTCTGTTTGTCTGTTTTGTTTTGTTTTGTTTTTTAACATCCAGATCAAAACATTTCCTAAGAAATTGAGGGAAATGTTGAAAATCTCATGATGTAAAGGAAAGTGATAATAAAAAAAAACCTGGATCTGATTCTCTAAACACAACGAAACCAAAATTGAATGGGTTCGTCCCTGACCCATGCCCCATCCCTCCACCAAGT
>NW_019519799.1:0-694 GCF_002814215.2 Seriola lalandi dorsalis
CATCGCCTCATCTCCATTAAAAGCATTTGCAGCAGTCGTGGTAATTTCCTGTGATGACTTTTGGTGCGTGATCTGATGGTTGTCTGGATTAGTTGTGCTATCTGCGATTCTAGTTGTCTGTCCCTTCATCATCACCATCATCATCATCATCATCATCATCATCATCATCATCATCATCATCATCATCATCATCACTGTCATCGTCCTCATCTGTTTCCTCGAACAGATCAGAGCAGATTGGAGCCGGCCTTAATCTGAGAGATCCACGCTGCAAAGGCAGCTGCTGGCTGACCAAGAGGTTGGCACGGCCGCCACCTTGTAATGACCACGACAGCTGGTATGGCACAGACTCACATCATAGTGTTTGAAGACACAAGTGTGTTGGATCGTTCTACAATGAACATACATTTGAATTGCATAATTAATCATAAGAGAAAATGTACCATAACAGGTATACGATTCATCACTGCTGCACTCTCAACTTTTGTATTCGCTCTCTGTCTATTTAAATCACTCTTCTCCTTTCTTCTCCATTTCATCTGCTTTCCTACTCATTCTCTCTTCTCCTCTTTCTCCAGTGCAGATCATCTCTTGGAGTGTGCTGCAGCAGATGCTCACAGGACTAAAATCTGGATGGATTACAGGATCTAACAGATGCTGCAACTGGTTCCACCAGCCATGGTGGCTACCCCAA
>NW_019519800.1:0-1379 GCF_002814215.2 Seriola lalandi dorsalis
TTAGGGACAACAACATTTTAGCCAGTGTTGACCTTACAACTGAAGTCCACAATACTCGGCATTGTCAACACAACAACCTGGGCACTTAAAAAAAAAATCCATTATCTCCTAACCATCCTGAAACAAATTACTTCCAAAATGCCAGAGATCATCTAGGTTCAGCACCATGGACGACTCTTTGTAAGCTTTTCTTTCCTCGTCTGTGTTTTCAGACTGTATAATTATATAATTGTTACATCAGCGCCCAGAGCAGAGGTGTAATGGCGATTACATCAGCCCGGTAATGACTGCTGGACTTCTGGTCTTATCATTGTATCATGGTGTCCAGTTCACTCAGCTGTCTGTCAGGAGTTATAGCCGCTAAATGACTTCATCATTGGTACATAGAGTCACAGATCTGATGAGAGAGGTGAGTTTTTAAAAGGTGTCTGCAGCTTCTCCTGCAGACACACTTTCTCCATTTGGCCGAGCAACGTGAAAAAAAAAAAAAAAAAAGAAGAAAAAAAGCATTGCCATAAGTGTGTATGAATCTCACAAAAAATGTACCGTACTTCAAGCACGGACAGGAAATCTATGCAAGGTGTCTCGCTGTGAATTAAGCCTCCGATTAGAGCTCAAATCTTAAGTGTTCACCACAATAGAAGGTGGTCTGTTCTCTGTCATTTGAGAAGGAATTACATGACTGCTTGGACTGTGAAGTTATTTCTACAGTTAACACCAAACCCAGTCCTCTGCACCTTGTGCTATGTCATTTTTGTACATGAGGATTTCATGCGTCTCATTTGCCTGTAATAGGTAACCATTACACCTACCTGCTGCACAGATCTTAAGTAACTGTATTGGATTTTTATGTGGATATTATATTATGGAGAGTTAACACAGACATTGCTTTTTCTTTTTTTTCTTTCTATGTTTTTTTCTTACATTATCATTTCTTGATATGCTATTCCCAAGTTGAAACTGTACATGTTATATTTATACTTTCCAGATGTCTCCCCTCACTTTTGAAAAACCCAATTTTCTCCCTTTCATCTTTATAATCTCAGGTAGATTTTCTTACTGTAGGCTCTCTGTCCTGCCGCCATACTCCATATGAGACAGGATCTGAGTTGATAAAAATGTTGATCCACTCATCTGGGTCACCTTCAGTTATTGCCGTGGGCTCAAAGCAACAACCTGAAGGGTAACAGCAGTGGGTGGTTAGCCCTGAGCCTTCCCTCTCGGGCCACAAACAGGCTGCTCTACCTTATTGCTAGAGGTTGTTGGGGCAGTATGCAGCCTGAAATAAATATCAGCAGACGCTATCCATGGCTGCCAACTACATTTTTTTGGGTTAAAAAAATCTTTTAGTCTAGATTTAAATTTAAAGTTAATATTAT
>NW_019519801.1:0-346 GCF_002814215.2 Seriola lalandi dorsalis
TCAACGTGAGCACTTGAGTTATTGGAGCATCCTTTGTATATTTCTCTGACAGCATTTTGAGCAGAGTCACTGCCTCTGTTGGTGTCCATTGGTTTATTTGCACAAGTCTGAGGAGCATTTCAGTGGATTCTGAGTGGCTTTCTTTGCCATTTAGATCTTCGAGTGTGAAAAGGAGAAGCTTCAAGCTCTGGATTTCCATATTTAAAATGGACATGGAGGCTCTTCCAACCACAGTCTGTAGCGATGATGTGAGTGTGCCGAGAAATCCTGTAAGAAAGAGATTCTCAGTGGAAAGGTTCCCCTCGGCCCATCGTTTGGCTATGAGAGCTGCATCTGGCTCACAGCC
>NW_019519802.1:0-1937 GCF_002814215.2 Seriola lalandi dorsalis
CTGAGCGAGATGCTTCCTCCTGCACTCCGCAGTCTTCATCCTCCCTGTGACATAGATCTCGTCACAGTGCCTCCCCGGTTTGTGTTTCAGTAATTTTGTGCTTATAATGTAACACACCCAAATGTTTGTCTCCTGTTTATAGAGCATTTACTTTCATTTTGTAGCTTGAGGTACATCGCTGATTCAGCGGGGTGCCTCCACGGCCCTCTGTGGAGCCTGGATGTGCAACAACCTTTCTGGTCTGTGGGGCTCTGCTGACTCACTGCGAATGTGTCCAAGGGGAAGCAACAAAAAAAAAGAAAAAGAAAAAAAGAGGAGCTTTGACGTCACCAGTGACTCAGTGTACAGAGCTAAACTGGCGCTTTAATGAATCTGGGACTGAAAAAATTTGCAAGAAGGGAATCCCATCCATCATAATTTAAGTTTAACTGAGTGGAAAATTGGGACACCCCTCAGAGGCTGACTCTCTTTTTACTATCCCCACCGCCTCCATCTCCACATTCTCACTCTTGCAATCTTGCGTGCGGCTCTGTCTGCGTTATAGAGCCTGATAAACAGTGTTCTGAAGCGCTAATGCATCGTCATTGGTGCTCGTGTCAACACGGGGCCCATTAGAGAGACTTCCTGACAGGCAGGTAGTAATTACCTCAGGGTTTCAGCTTCATTTAGCCTCTGCTCCACTCAGCTCAGCCACCTCTCATCTGGATTAATGCTGCGGACAAGGGAGGGGCAGCGCGGCCCCCTTTGAAGCCTCGACGTAACAGATCCCTTATCCAAGTCCGACACCATTGACATTTACTATATCGCCATGGTGATATAAAAGCACTTAGTCCAGGCTCACTTCTAAGGCTGGTTGGCACCTTTTATCACGCAGGACCACTTTTATGTTGCCCCCACTCGCTGCTTGCAGTAAAAGGCAGCCGGTGTAGGTACGTTGTAAAAGAAGTCTACCGTAGCTGATCTAGACTGCGTTTATTCCTGCAGAGGCACCTACCTTCTCAGGGTCCCTCTCATTGTGGTATGACTATGTCAAGAGATCCGTCGAGGATTTCTGTAAACAATCTGTAGATGATTGTGTAGATGTGTGATAGGATAGGTCGAGAGGTATTAAGCAGCTGTTAGGTTCACAAAAGGAGAGTGTAGAAAGATACGGGTTTATATTGTTGATATGCCAACATGACCAACATGAGACTGATGAATGAATGATATTGGAAACTCGCTTATTTGCTCTATTGATGAGAATCTCTAACTCTCTCTAAGGAAGGAAATAAGTCCACAAACAAATAGTGAGACGTGTTTTCCTCGCCAGCTTGTAGAGTTTAGTGAGCAAAAGATAGATAAGAAATGTCAGAGCGGAGACAAAGGAAATCATTATATCCTGAGTGATGCGGCCTGGATCGGTCACATGGTCTCCAACACCTCGAGACGGTGAAACTTTCTCATCTTTTCACATGTGATTCAGTCTAACAATTAAAACTCTGCTGTATTTTGCTCACATCTCATATGGGCATGTGGTGTGGACACGTGACCACACACACAGACACACACAGACACACACACACACACACACTACAGTGGATGATTCACTCCTCTATTGAGAGAGCCAGTATGATTCATCCTGATCCTGGCTGTGGCAGTGACATTAAAGCAGACTCTGCTACAGTATGAGTGACCAGAGTGTTGATTTACAGATAAAAAAAGAAAGAAAAACCCAACATACTCCTCAGCTCCTTTTGCCCCTGAGGCTCCATAAGCCCTCCAGCAGCACACTCATCTACCCTGAACCGACTTATTCTCTTTCTCTAGCAGCTTGTGAAGTGAGACACACAATGTAAAGAATGTACAACCTGAACATATGCAAGACACATTCAAGGATAAAGTTTAGGTTTGCCCTCGTTCTGTTGTTGTAAAATTGTTTTTTTCTTTACACTTTCCTG
>NW_019519803.1:0-1925 GCF_002814215.2 Seriola lalandi dorsalis
GGAGGGGCAGCGCGGCCCCCTTTGAAGCCTCGACGTAACAGATCCCTTATCCAAGTCCGACACCATTGACATTTACTATATCGCCATGGTGATATAAAAGCACTTAGTCCAGGCTCACTTCTAAGGCTGGTTGGCACCTTTTATCACGCAGGACCACTTTTATGTTGCCCCCACTCGCTGCTTGCAGTAAAAGGCAGCCGGTGTAGGTACGTTGTAAAAGAAGTCTACCGTAGCTGATCTAGACTGCGTTTATTCCTGCAGAGGCACCTACCTTCTCAGGGTCCCTCTCATTGTGGTATGACTATGTCAAGAGATCCGTCGAGGATTTCTGTAAACAATCTGTAGATGATTGTGTAGATGTGTGATAGGATAGGTCGAGAGGTATTAAGCAGCTGTTAGGTTCACAAAAGGAGAGTGTAGAAAGATACGGGTTTATATTGTTGATATGCCAACATGACCAACATGAGACTGATGAATGAATGATATTGGAAACTCGCTTATTTGCTCTATTGATGAGAATCTCTAACTCTCTCTAAGGAAGGAAATAAGTCCACAAACAAATAGTGAGACGTGTTTTCCTCGCCAGCTTGTAGAGTTTAGTGAGCAAAAGATAGATAAGAAATGTCAGAGCGGAGACAAAGGAAATCATTATATCCTGAGTGATGCGGCCTGGATCGGTCACATGGTCTCCAACACCTCGAGACGGTGAAACTTTCTCATCTTTTCACATGTGATTCAGTCTAACAATTAAAACTCTGCTGTATTTTGCTCACATCTCATATGGGCATGTGGTGTGGACACGTGACCACACACACAGACACACACAGACACACACACACACACACACTACAGTGGATGATTCACTCCTCTATTGAGAGAGCCAGTATGATTCATCCTGATCCTGGCTGTGGCAGTGACATTAAAGCAGACTCTGCTACAGTATGAGTGACCAGAGTGTTGATTTACAGATAAAAAAAGAAAGAAAAACCCAACATACTCCTCAGCTCCTTTTGCCCCTGAGGCTCCATAAGCCCTCCAGCAGCACACTCATCTACCCTGAACCGACTTATTCTCTTTCTCTAGCAGCTTGTGAAGTGAGACACACAATGTAAAGAATGTACAACCTGAACATATGCAAGACACATTCAAGGATAAAGTTTAGGTTTGCCCTCGTTCTGTTGTTGTAAAATTGTTTTTTTCTTTACACTTTCCTGTTTGTTTGTATTATGAATAGTATTACACTTTTGGAATCAGTATTTTTTCTAACTGATATGTTATTTTGTAGCACTTATTAGATGTAATATGAATGCACTCAAAGAGTGTACCACAGTTCAAGTGCCTGTGTACAGTGTCGGGTCTTTAAGTTCAGAAGTTTGGCTATATTTTTGGCATTTTTCTTTCCTCCACATATTTTATGTTTTTATGTGCATTTCTTTGATATTTTGAGAGCTAATGAAGGTTTTTAGTAAACAGAAGTCAAAGCTTGGAGACGCAAACAAACTGTATAAACCTGGCACCGATATAGACAGGCTGACAGTACAAATAAGTTGCCAGTCAGCTCATACTGTATGTTAACATGCTATAAATGCTGGCAACTAAACAGGTCATGTAGCATTATGAAAACATATACATGCCACCTTAGACTTCTACTCTAAAACTCACATATGCTATTAGTCAATGGAAATCAGCTCTACTGTGCAGATGTCTTGCATGTACAGTAAGTTTCATCATGTATCTCCATGTCAGAGGCACCAGGACGTGTAATTTACAGTAACATGAAATCTATGGGGAGGTTCACTGTGATTCTCTGTGATATTATTACTACAAACTCGATCAGGACCTGATCCTGAAAAAGCTGAATGTCACCTGTACTGACCTACTAATGTAAAATGCATTGTGTAAATGTGAATTTCTTAGAGTTGATA
>NW_019519804.1:0-523 GCF_002814215.2 Seriola lalandi dorsalis
TTTTTTTTTTTCAACTAACTTTATTTATAACACCTGGATGAGAAAGCCTCCTTTCATAACCACAAATGCAAAACAAACATGATTGAAATGTTGAATAAAATAACATGAAAGTAAAAGACAAGTAGAGCCATTAAACTAATTAAAGAGAAATAAGGAACTGAGCAAGAGGACAGAATTAATTATATTCAGATATAAGTATAAAGAGTTTCCTGTCATAGGCACTTTTGACATTTTTATCCAATTGTTAAATAGAGAAAATTCATTTTTAGTTCTTTACACAATGGGAGAATAATGAGAGCATTAACAAAAAAAGACTTATTACAAATACTGATTTAATTTAGGTTTGATTCTGTTCACTACACTCTGTGTCAAGGTCACTGAAAAAAAAAAAGAAATGTAGTGGCTTTCTTATAACAAGAGGCCACAGAGCTTTCTAAATGCTGCTGAAAAAAAAAAGTTTCATTTTATTATTACCAGGAGATAGTAATAGCATGAACAGTAGCTTTAGATTCACTTTTTTATT
>NW_019519805.1:0-1782 GCF_002814215.2 Seriola lalandi dorsalis
ATTTTTTTCCATCCTCATTTGCATATCATGGCCAAAATGTTTAAGTGATACCATTATCTCTGTAGGGCTAGAAACAAAAATGTCAGCTGAATGATGAGTTAAAATTAGCTCGGAATTCCTCTTAACCCAAGCAACAGGGATAAAAAGCAATTTCTTAATAAATAAAAAGCTTCAAGAGATGCAGGTTAGAATGTGAGTTGAATGATGTAATAGTGGTGCTATTGTACTGACTGCAAAATAATAAAAGACAGAAAACAGAAGGAAGAAACTAAAAAAGCATTTGGCTGGCAATGCATTTATATGGGTCGACCTCCAGCCACCCTTAAATCTGTATCTTTCCCTGTTCACAACGTCCATACATGTCACATATTTGTCTTTTGCTCTGACTCATTAAAATTCCTCCTTCCTTCCTCTTGCCTGTGGATTGGAACCTCATTTATTCTTATTTAGTGATTGATTTTTTGTTTTCCTTTATTTTTTGACTTTTCAAAGAGGATTACAGCAGGTGAAAATTCACAGTAAAGAAGTCGAGAGTCAAAGTCTCACAGTCACAATAATATCACGCTACAAGTTTTCCTTTTTTTAATTAGAAGCTGCTTACAATGTGATTTGTGGAAAATAATTTTCTCAAGTTCTGAAAAGTATGATGAAGCTCGTTGACATGCATGTGAAATGTCTCCCCTCTGACTCACTGAGCTAAATATTCATCTTGATGATCACAACCCTGTAACCGGAGAGACACTTGAGAAAAAAAAGACAGATAAAAACACATAAAACACAAAGCAGTGGGGTGATTTGGGGAGATCATAAAGAAGGTCACAAAACAAGAAAACGTGTCTCTCCTTATGAGTACAGAGTAGAAAATTAATCAAAATGGTAGTTGTGAAAGAAAGTAACAGAGAAAAATATCTGTGTGCCCTTGAGTTTTTTTTGCAGATTAACTTAATCAAATGACAAAATGTTGGATTTGGTATTAAAGATGATGAGCCATTGTTTGTTTGCTGGCCTGTGTTCTCTGCAGGAGCAGGAGTCACAGATGTTCACTATGGTTTTCTTTGTACAGTTTCCTGTCCAACCGCAAAGCAGTGAGGGACTGGAACAACCGAGACCTGCTCACAGACGCGTCCTCCACTGAGTCACCGGTCAGTGCATTTACACACAAGTTGTTATTAAGTGTTTATTGACTGAGATTAGCCGTAGTCCAGTGAGCACGCTAAGGACAAGACACTTTGAAATTAAGCAAACAGAGCTTTCACTGTTGCACTCTGGGTAACACCGGCCCTCTTGCATTTCTCGCAGACGATATGACTTAGCTGATGTCAAACAGACATCACCGAAGCAAACAGAGGTATAACCTCGCAAGCTCAGGCGTCAGAGTCACTGAAACATGCACTACCTAGTGACAGCAAGCAGGAGCAGTGAGCCAAAGATTTTGATGTAGCAAGTTTGATTTAAACATATGTTTGGTGAAAGCTTCTTCATGTCTGACTGTGTCTCTCTTTACATCCATGTTTGGATCATTCCACGTTCTGTGATGATTAAAGTATAGGTTTACTTTTCTCTCTACAGGGTGTATTTTTGTTGTCATTCATTTGGCTTCCTTTTTCTTTTCTTACTGTTGTGTAGTCTGTACAGTACGCGTGATACAAAAACATTATTTGTCTGAAGTTATGTAGCTTTCTCCTCTTTCAAGATGGCAGCTGATGGTGGATACTCAAAGCCAATCTCTGAAATGGATCAAGCTTGTATAGATGAAAAGAGCCAGACCGCTCATTAGACCAA
>NW_019519806.1:0-423 GCF_002814215.2 Seriola lalandi dorsalis
TCCTCTGTCTCAGCGGAGACCGTCACAACTTCATTCACTCTTTTAACAAAACAAAAAAAAAGCAATGAAGGAAACAGTAAATGGACTTACATATTTAAGACCTAACTAAATGTAATTTAAGACCTAACATGTGGCTAATGTAAAGCTAGCAGAGCTTGGAGAGTTGGATATCTGGTTGCTAGGCGCACGCACGCACGCACACAGGTCATGAGCTGCCATTGCCATGGCAATGTGAAAATCTGCCCAGAATTTGGCTTCTACATGGCTTCAAACAACTGCAAATTATGAGAAAACCGTTACTTCTTTTCAAAAAAGGATATTCCTTAAAATGAGTGAGTAAGCTCAGTGCAACAGAGTGAGATTCTTTTGAAAAAAAAAGACGATTACATTAGGTGTCAAAGAGAGTGAGACAGGTATTGCTGC
>NW_019519807.1:0-4215 GCF_002814215.2 Seriola lalandi dorsalis
GTCCAACAGAAGATCATCAACCAGACCAGAGAGACACACTTCTATATTCCAGGTAAAACATTATATGATTTGGAGGGAAAAATATAATTTATATGGATAAACTGTTTAAGTTTCAAATAGCTGGAATGTAGTTTGTATAAACATAATTTTCTTCTTTGTTGTATAATTTCAGATGATTTCTTTAAGGTCCACTCCAGTTCTTCTGTTATTATTGCCTTGGCTGTTACTCTGGCTGTTTCCATCATGATTATTCTATCACTATTTATTTTTATATGGAAGAGACAAAACATCATCAGTAAGTCATAAATGAATTGCAGTGCTTTGTCAAAGTCAAGTTGTCTTCACTGGTTTCAATGGGAATTATCTAAATGGAAATAGTAAGTTAGTGATGGGAAGACAGGATTTCACAGTGAGAATTACATTTCATTTGATCAGACTGTCAGTTTTATTTTTATACCTCATTTTCTGCTCATTTTAAAATCAACCGTCCGACATCCTGTGATTTCTCAATATTAAGGTAAATGTATTTTATTCTTTAATTCTACTGTTTTATTTTTACACAGAGACACAGAGAAGACAGAGGGGTGAAACTGATGGAGGAAAAAGAGAGAGAGAAAAGCTCATGACAGATGACACAGTGAAAATGGAAGACTTGAAAAAGGTAAGTGGAAAATGGACAAATCATGTAAGTAAAGAAACAAGACATTTTTTTTCGTCAAGGGAGAAAAACAAGAAAATAAAAGTCTGATGTGAAAAAGAATGATTTACATCTAGAAACAATTTCCAAAGAGATGAGGAAAACGAAACGTATCTGTACCGGAGAGAAGTAAGATTTAATGGTTATTTGTTCAAAGACTAAATAATTGAGAAACTTTGTTAGGAAAAAAAAAATATTGAAGAAATTTACATTCTGAAAACTTTTTATTTGACCATGACTGAAATCTTGGTGAGCTGAGGAAAGATAGAGGGAGGAAACAATCCTGTGTGTGAAGTGGGAAGTTTGATTTACTGGAACCAGTATGAACCACTGCAGATGTTGTATTTATCAAACCTAAACTCCCAAATTCAACTTCTGAATATTTATGTTAAAGGTTGTAGATCTCACTAGATCTCACACCAAAACAAACGCCATGACTTAGTAATCTCCACGACCAGTCTGCCTGTGTTCTGGTCTTATGTCCTTCTTTGTCTGACACCTTTTAAGAAAAATGTGTTCAGTGAACACTGAGGAGAAACATCGTTACCAACCACAAGACACAGAAAACTTCAGCAATAATCTGATGCTTGATTTTTTTCTATGAGTCATTGTAGTTTGTTCACTCACATGTCTTAATATGGTCCAGAGCAAAGGAAAACCACAGAAGGAGGAAGCTGAGCAGGAAGTAGAAACACTGAAGTCGGGGCTGGAGACCAAGTTCCGGACCCAGACGAAGGAGGTTCACATTTTTGTCTTTTACACAGAAGATTTTTGTTTAGTTTCCCTTTAGGTCTGAATGAAGTGATTTAAATTCATCAGGTTGAAACCAAACTCTTCATGTCGACTGTCAGAACATCACAATGTGAATTTTGTACATTTCCATCTCTTTGGTTAGAGAAAAATGTTGGTTTTGGTTAAACAAAGAAAACGTAAAAACATCATGTCAGGTCATGTGACAGTTGAATTCATAAAATACGTGACAGATGATCACTTAGTTTAACAACGGGCTTTGAGTTTTTGATAATCTGTATGTTTTTCTGGATATATTCTGCATGAATTATCTGGCAGAAAATGATGTTTTTTTGTCCATATTTACTTTCTCCAGTTGGAAAAAAAACAAAGTGGGATGCAGCATGCCTTGGATCAGAATCAGAGGATGGCGACCAGCCTGCAGACCCAGGAGGACGAGCGGGAAACCATCAAGGTTCAAGTCTTTAACAAAAATATGATTTATTTCTATTTTTATTGTAGAAAACTCAAGCTAACAAATGGTAAATCCAGAGCAGACCAGAATGACTCCATTACTATATTACTACCATTCTGAGAGACATGACATCAACATCAGACTCAGTGTATTAAACAATTAAAAGAAATATGTGAAAGGACATTAACGAGATAAAACAAATAAAAACTAAAAATCAAGAAAAATGCTGCTAATTTAACAATTCAGATGGAATGGAAGCTGTTTTTCCTTAATCTGGATGTAATTTACGTTTCATTGTGTTCAATTATCACTCATATGTTTAATTAAAACTACATGTGTCCCTTTGTCTCTCTTTTCAGCCTCGGTTGGAAAGAAGCCGAGCCTCTCCAGCCCAGTCGTCCTTCCTTCCAGTAAGTGGTCACAGTAGCAGCAAAGTCACACTAACACACTGAGGGCAGCTGACATGAACACAGTGCCACAGATCTGAAGCCAGAGGCAGGATGGCTTTGTAATGTTTTCCTTTGTGTGATAAAAACAAATCTTGCATCAGTTCAACACTGTCAGTCATAACTTTACTGTAGTTTATGTTGTGCTGTTTACATCTTACATTCAGATATGATAATAGCTTCGTGTAACATTAATGAGGAAGAACAGATTTGTTTCTTTTTTATTGTTGATGCAGATGATTCATGTTCTGTGATAATTCAACATCTCCCTCTTAAACAGCAGAATGCTTAGTTATAATTGACCAGTCTGATTTGTGCAGAGCTGTTTTGTGGCAGCCTGGTGTCATGTGAATGCGATTAGAAGAAGATGAACATGGAGGACAGTCGTGTGTAATGATGTTGTACCTTAATTTGACACATCTCAAGCAAGCATCAACCTCTGAGGCTGAAAAATGAATCCAACAATGAAGTGCAAAAACATGCAGTTCCTCTAATGACCACTAGAGTCTGGCTCCAACAGTGAGTTAGTCCCCATAGACTCCCATGTTCAAATGTCCAACTTTACAGCAGAAATAAACATATTTACAGCCTGGTACAAAAACAGTTTTGATCTCTAGAGCTGATTTCCTCCTTCATGAGACCTGTTAATATAACTCACCTGTTTACATTTTATTAAGGACTAAAGTTCTGCATAAATGAGGGTGTGGCCTCTTTGAGTGACAGGTGGGTGAGCGTATGCTCACCATAAACCAGTATGCATGGAAGTCTCGGCTCCAAACACGCCACTCCTTTTTGACAATTTTTGGATTAGCTAGGAGTTTGCGGTGGAGTCAGACACTGCCAAGATGGCGATGGTGAAGCAGCTCACTCTGAGCTTCAGAAACTTCTCTTTAGAAATCTTTGGGTGATGTCAGAGCGGCTACGTCTTCCTCAGAGAAAATAACAGATTGCTAGAAAAAACAAACTGTATAGCAGGAATTTTATTGAGGTCTTTCCTTTAGAACCACTGTCAGTGTGTTTGATCAGTCGTGAATGAAAACCCAGCTCAAGAGCCGCTGAAGAGGATGTGGTTTCTACTACAGGAAGAGCTGAGCATCCACAGCTGCACGTAAAATCCACAAAAATCAAACCATGAGATATGTATTCGTCAAATTGTGGTTTGTTCCGTCATATTCTCTAATGAAAGACATGTCAGTCACTTTGTCTTTAACCTCTGTGTCCTCTCTGTCTTTAAGTGGAAGATCATTTCCAGGCAGAAGCTCCAGGAGGAGCAGAAGGGAAGGGAGGAAGCTGAGAGCAAAGTTCAGACCCTGGAGGAGGAGCTAAAGGCCAAGAAAGAGGAGGTTCATATTTGTACTTTCCTCTCCGGTCGCAAATGTTTTTCAAAACTGCTTTCACTTTCTCTATTTCATCAGTCCTCAGAGGCTCAGACCAAAGAAGTATCAATAATTAACATTATTGCTATTATTATTATAAATCTACTCATTATTGAAACTCATGAAACTACAAAACAATAAACATGTAAACAAATCTGACTCAGCCGAAAGTTTCCAGTGAGTCATGTGACACATTCTTGTCTTTATCTTCATCTCCACTCATGATGTGTTCAGGATTACACTGAGATATGAGAAAAGACTTTTCACATCAAAAGCCAAAGCTGGTCTGACACCGAGTCTCTCTCCATGTCTCTGTTCAATCCCAGCTGGAGAGAAAACAAGCTGAGACCGACGAACAGCTGAAGCAGGAGACACAAAGAAGGACGACTGCTATGAGAGAGGTGGAGACGCTGAAGAACCAGGTTCATCTGATCATTATTAACTCACTGTCTCTCTACTCTCTACTCTCTCTCTCTCTCTCTCTCTCTCTCT
>NW_019519808.1:0-358 GCF_002814215.2 Seriola lalandi dorsalis
GGGAGACGGAGGATCAGAATAATTTCAGAGAGACAAGACAATCTAAAAGAGAGAACAAGCAGTAGTTGCTTTGTCTCGTCTTTGTTCTCTATAGGGGCCGTTTGTATTGAGGGTTTACATCAGAAGGATAAATGTGAAAGGTGTTTGTTCGTCCAGCATGGAAACCCAGCAGGGAGTCCTGTGCTGGATGCTGATGTGAGGCTTTGACAAAATGAAGATGACGGTTTGTTGTGGAGATTTCTGCAGGGAACAGGCTTCGCTGCTTTATCCTGACATCAAAGCCCAGGATCAGCTGAGAGGGTGAGACGAGTTTAATCTGGATCTGAATGATTTTCACTACCTGGGAAACTGATGGAAG
>NW_019519809.1:0-1718 GCF_002814215.2 Seriola lalandi dorsalis
CAAATTAATTGACTTATTCACTCATTAATTCAACTAATGGAATAGTAATAAAATTATTATTATTATATTAATATTATTATTATTATAATAGTGATAATTACACTTTTTAACCACACTAGCAATGAACACGAAATAGACTGTCTGAGATATCTCAGCTATTAGATGGATTGCCATACATTTCTGTGCAGATGCTCATAGACCACAAAGAAGCCAGCTGACTTTTCCAGTAGCACCTCCACTGGTCAGTGCTTTGACGTATCCTCTGAAGTATGTCAACATCTGGTAGTTGTACTGGCACCATATGTGGCACGGATATGCGTGGTTTCCGGACAATGAATCCTAATTACTTTAGAAATGGCATGCTAATTTTAGCATTTAGCTCAAAGCACTGCCACACAGAGTTTCTAGCATGGTTGTAGACTCTCATCGTTTAACATAATTGTTTAATTATAGAATTCAAAATTATTAAACTAACTTACAAAACTATTTATTACACTTATACCCTAATTAGAAGCTTGTTATCATTACAAACTTTAAATTTTCAAGACAATTTCCCCACACAGTAGCACCCATGAACCTCAAAAATAAGAGGAAAGCTGAAGACAAATGCAGGCAGTTAAGTCCCCTTCCATAAAAGGAGAATCATTGTGCTAACAAAACCACATTAGGTCATCAACTCATCCAAAACCAAAAAAAAAAGAGAATGGACAATGTTCCTAAAATAAGAGCAAACAAGCCAAATATCGGTTGACAGTGACCTGCCAGCCAGAGTACACTTACCCTACTGTCCTGGGAAAACCACTGGACAATTTTTAGACAGATTTTAATGTGCAGAGGAAGAATCTGCATAATGGACAATTGTTTTTTGTTTTCTCTTGGTGAAGATACAGCTGACACGCAGAAACTTCAAGTCAAGCTAAAAATACTTAACAAGGCCATTGTAACAAAGGGTTATGTCAGGAAATAAATCATGAAGGAGGAAATAAAAGTAAAACAAGTTACAACAAACAACATTAAATTGCTACATATGGTCTAATAACAACCGTGGCAATTTAAAATATGGTACACTACACTTTATACCAGCAGCAATCTAGCTGGTATTTCCCTGGAGTGTTTTGAACCGACACAATGCCGCTGGGCATAAACATTTTTGTTTTTAGACAGCTGAAAGTGAAACTACTGAGCGACATTTAAAGGGACTGAAAAGCTATTTTATGCAGTTGTATACTTTTACCCTGCATATCCTTGAACCTAGCTGTCATCCTCAAGTTAAGCCCTCTGCTAAAAACAACCATGCCATGCCAAGCTGTTCTGGACAATGAGCTTAATGTATTTATTTATAGCCAGTGTGTCTTTCCAAATAAACGCATACGATGGTTAGTTGTGATTTTTTTTTTTTTTCCTTCTAATGAAACTGCATTTGCTTTGAGAAAGTCTTCTTTCACAGTCCTCATGTGATCTCCATGAAACTCTTGTTTCTACAGACCCCAGAGGATTGCAGGAATGCAGATAGATGGTTCGCCTACATGCCTGGTGAATATTTGGTCAGGAGGGTATGTGTGGGTAGGCAGCAAAATGAACTTCTGTCTGCTGTTCAGAGGCAGTTCATTTCCTGTGAGTCATTCAGAAAGTCTATTTAGCATCTTCTCTGATTACGGTAACCTTTTTTTCTAGACTGTCCTTCTGTGTCACTGTAATAAAGTATGTGTCTGTTTAAG
>NW_019519810.1:0-1229 GCF_002814215.2 Seriola lalandi dorsalis
AGGTTAATGAGCTTCTGGTTATTTTGTTGAAAAGTCTGCTTATGTCTGAAAGCCTTTCTTAATTGCATCTGTATCTCATGATCTTTTCCAGGTTGTCACATAGACTTGCACTACTTCTACTGCACAGAGACTGGCTATATATTAGAAGACTGAATGAGTCATCAATATTAATGCATCTTTTTATTTTCTGTCCATTTAGGGAATCTGAGACACAACATGCAAATATTAAAGAAGAGTTGCCGGATGTCAAGCCTGCAGCAGAAACTATTGTAGAGCCAGTGTCACATCAAACTAAGGAAGGAGAGACCATAGACATGGTAGGTTGCCAGGTCTTGTGAAGAAAAGACAAACTGAATTTGTCATTTATCAGGTTTACCAGTCTTTCAGTAAGTAATCATTTGGTGCAACTGGGGACAAAAGTTAACAGATGAACACATGAAAACAACAAGTCTGTGTGTGTTGGATCGTTATTATAGTTTTATTTTAATCCTACTCATAGACAGTGCCAGTTACCAAAGAGGAACTGCGAGGAGAAGAAGATGGTGTCTCTCAGAGTGACCTGGAAGCGCTCATCACTGGCCAGCACCCCAAAGAGGAGACTCCTAGCCCCAGCCTCACCCCCAGTCCAGCCTCTTCCGATCAGAAGGCAGTCTTAGGGAAGTGGGTCTGTGCCCAGTCCTCTCAATCCAAAAGTAATAACTTCAACAAGCACATCACAGACAAACTTGAAGTGCTGGCCAAGGCCTACACCCACCAGGGGGACAAGTGGAGGGCGCTGGGCTACTCCAAGGCTGTCAACGCACTGAAGAGTTACCACAAGCCTGTTACATCATATCAAGTTATGTCGTGCAGATGCTTTTAATATTATGTTGTTGGTACTGTCAGTAATTTGAATTGTTGTTGGATATACTGTAGCAAGTACTTTTTGTTGAATGACGGATAACACTCAAGCACACAGATTGTTTTAGTGTACACTATTGGAATTATTTTGTTTATATTCCATTTTCAATGAAAACCTTTTTTCCATTTGTTTCAGGAGGCTTGTCAGATTCCAGGGATCGGAAAACGAATGGCTGACAAAATTGATGAGATCATGGAGAGCGGTCATCTCCGGAAGCTAGATCACATCGGGGAGGCTGTGCCAGTACTGGAGCTTTTCACTAACATTTGGGGTGCAGGAGCTAAAACTGCACAACTGTGGTACCAACAGGTAAGGCAAATACACACAC
>NW_019519811.1:0-638 GCF_002814215.2 Seriola lalandi dorsalis
TATAATCCATTAATATTATGATATAATCAGTTTGTTTGGCATGAATGTAATTAGCTGCTGCTGAAATGTTTTTTTTTTTAACTAGCGGATGTGCATTTATATACATGTCAAATATATAACTCTTTTCCTTTGTCTCTACACAGCGATAAGTATGTGGTTGCTGCTGCTGACGCAAGTTCAGGACAATTATTGTGCTTCAAAAGCTGGTAAATAACCAGATTTACCTTTAACCTTCACTCCTTTTGCATGATTCACTACCTCGATTAAAGACATGAGCCAGAATTAAATGCTGTTTAGACACAAAATACCTGTTATTGAAGGTCTAGAGAGGATACCAGGAAGACAGGAAAGGTATTTTGACATATGCACTGAAGCGCTTTGGCTTCCTTTGCTTAAATATGTTGCTTGTATATCAGTGTAAGCAGTTTGAATTCTGTGTTTAGGAAGTTTTCCATCCATCTGCTTTTCTCAAGCCTTATTCTGTCTTGATTTGATGAACTCTTTTTGACGTCTTTTTCCGTCCCTCTTGTTGGCGTCAGATGCATCTTTTCCTCGCGTCGTTCCCAACAGCCTTCAGCACTTTGAATACCAGCCCATCTCTTTTCACTGTGAGGGGTTTAATGGGGAAGTCGGGGGGA
>NW_019519812.1:0-731 GCF_002814215.2 Seriola lalandi dorsalis
TTTATGCCTCAGTATACTAAGACATTTTTATGACTTTTTATGCCTCACTATACTATGACATTTTCATGACTTTCTATGCCTTACTATACTATGATATTTTAATGACTTTTTATGCCTCAGTATACTAAGACATTTTTATGACTTTTTATGCCTCACTATACTATGACATTTTCATGACTTTCTATGCCTTACTATACTATGATATTTTAATGACTTTTTATGCCTCAGTATATTAAGACATTTTTTTGACTTTTTAGGCCATATTATACTATGACATTTTTTTTGACTTTCTATGCCTTGCATTATTTTTGACTTTCTTTGACTTGCAATACTGTGACTTTTTTTTTTTACTCTTCTATGCCTTACTATACTATGACATTTTTTTGACTTTTCATGTCTTACTATACTATGACGTTTTTATGCCTTCCTATAGTATGACATTTTTTTTCTTTTTATGCCATATTATACTATGACATTTTTTTTGACTTTCTATGCCTTGCTATACTATGATATTTTTTTTACTTTTATGCCATATTATACTATGACATTTTTTTTTTTTTTTATGCCTTGCATTTTTTTTTACTTTCTATGCCTTACTATACTATGACATTTTAATTACTTTTTATACCTTACTATAATAAGACATTTTTATGACTTTTTATGCCTTACTATACTATCACATTTTTATTACTTTTCTATGCCTTACTATACTATGACATTTTTTTGACTTT
>NW_019519813.1:0-305 GCF_002814215.2 Seriola lalandi dorsalis
ATGATATTTTTATGACATACTATACTATGACGTTTTTAATGACATGCTATACTATGAGGTTTTTTATGACATATTACACTATGACGTTTGTTATGACATTTTTTTGACATACTATATCATGACGTTCTTTTATGACATACTATACTATGACGTTTTTTCATGACATACTACACTATGACGTTTTTATGATATACTATACTATGACGTTTTTAATTACATGGTATACTATGGTGTTTTTAATGACATGCTATACTATGAGGTTTTTTATGACATATTACACTATGACGTTTGTTATGACATTTTTT
>NW_019519814.1:0-820 GCF_002814215.2 Seriola lalandi dorsalis
TGTACTATGACTTTTTTATGCCTTACTATACTATGACGATTTTATGACTTTTTTATGCCTTACTATACCATGATATTTTTATGCCCTATTATACTCTTACATTTCATGCATTACAATACTATGATGTTTTTATGACATTTCATGCGTTAATATACTAATATGTTTTTTTGACATTTTTTGACTTACTATACTATGACTTTTTTATGCCTTATTATAGTATGATGTGTTTTGACATTTTTATGCCTTATTATTCCATGACGTTTTTATGCCTTATTATACTATTACATTTGATTCCTTACTATACTATGATGATTTTATGACATTTCATTCATTATGAAGCTATTATGTTTTTTGACATTTTTTGCCTTACTATACTATGACGTTTTTATGCCTTATTATAGTATGATGTGTTTTGACATTTTTATGCCTTATTATACTATTACATTTCATGCATTACAATACTTTGATGTTTTTATGACATTTCATGCGTTAATATACTAATATGTTTTTTTTGACATTTTTTGCCTTACTATACTATGACTTTTTTATGCCTTACTATACTATGACGATTTTATGACTTTTTTATGCCTTACTATACCATGACATTTTTATGCCCTATTATACTCTTACATTTCATGCATTACAATACTATGATGTTTTTATGACATTTCATGCGTTAATATACTAATATGTTTTTTTGACATTTTTTGCCTTACTATACTATGACTTTTTTATGCCTTATTATAGTATGATGTGTTTTGACATTTTTATGCCTTATTATTCCATGACGTTTTTATGCCTTATTATACTATTACATTTG
>NW_019519815.1:0-582 GCF_002814215.2 Seriola lalandi dorsalis
CTATGACATTTTTATGACTTTTATGCCTTATTATACTATGACGTTTTTATGACTTTTTTATGCCTTACTATACCATGACATTTTTATGCCTTATTATACTATTACATTTCTTGGATTACAATACTATGATGTTTTTATGACATTTCATGCGTTAATATACTAATATGTTTTTTTGACATTTTTTGCCTTACTATACTATGACTTTTTTATTCCTTATTATAGTATGATGTGTTTTGACATTTTAATGACTTATTATACTGTGACATTTGATGCCTTATTATACTATGACGTCTTTACGACATTTGACACCTTATTATAGTATGACGTTTTTTAAACTTTTTTATGCCTTACTATACTATGACGTTTTTATGACTTTTTTATGCCTTACTATACCATGACATTTTTATGCCTTATTATACTATTACATTTCATGCATTACAATATTATGATGTTTTTATGACATTTCATGCGTTAATATACTAATATGTTTTTTTGACATTTTTTGCCTTACTTTACTATGACGTTTTTATGACATATATACTAATATGTTTTTTTGACATTTTATGCCTAACTATACTATGA
>NW_019519816.1:0-1062 GCF_002814215.2 Seriola lalandi dorsalis
GATGATTTTTTGACATTTTATGCCATACTATACTATGACGTTTTTTGTCAATTTTATGCCTCAATATACTATGTTGTTTTTTGGCATTTTTATGGGTTACTATACTATGTTGTTTTTTGTCATTTTTATGATTTATTATACTCTGTTGTTCTATGCCTTAGCATACTATGTTGTTTTTATGACTTTTTATGCCTTAATAAACTATGATGATTTTTTGACATTTTATGCCATACTATACTATGACGTTTTTTGTCAATTTTATGCCTCAATATACTATGTTGTTTTTTGGCATTTTTATGGGTTACCATACTATGATGTTTTTTGGCATTTTTATGACTTACTATACTCATTTGTTCTATGCCTTAGCATACTATGTTGTTTTTATGACTTTTTATGCCTTAATATACGATGATGTTTTTTTGATGTTTTATGCCATACTATACGATGATGTTTTTTGTCAATTTTATGGGTTACTATACTATGACGATTTTTGTTATTTTTATGAGTTATTATACTCTGTTGTTCTATGCCTTAGCATACTATGTTGTTTTAATGACTTTTTATGCCTTAATATACTATGACGTTTTTTGTCAATTTTATGGGTTACTATACTATGATGTTTTTTGGCATTTTTATGACTTACTATACTCATTTGTTCTATGCCTTAGCATACTATGTTGTTTTTATGACTTTTTATGCCTTAATATACGATGATGTTTTTTTGACGTTTTATGCCATACTATACTATGATGTTATTTGTCAATTTTATGGGTTACTATACTATGACGATTTTTGTTATTTTTATGACTTATTATACTCTGTTGTTCTATGCCTTAGCATACTATGTTGTTTTTATGACTTTTTATGCCTTAATATACGATGATGTTTTTTTGACGTTTTATGCCATACTATACTATGATGTTATTTGTCAATTTTATGGGTTACTATACTATGACGATTTTTGTTATTTTTATGACTTATTATACTCTTTTGTTCTATGCCTTAGCATACTATGTTGTTTTAATGACTTTTTATGCCTTAATATACGATGATGTTTTTTTG
>NW_019519817.1:0-730 GCF_002814215.2 Seriola lalandi dorsalis
CCTAATAAACTATGATGTTTTTTTGACGTTCTTTGCCATTCTATACCATGACGTTTTTTGTCAATTTTATGGGATACTATACTATGACGTTTTTTGTCATTTTTATGACTTATTATACTCATTTGTTCTATGCCTTAGCATACTATGTTGTTCTTATGACTTGTTATGCCTTAATATACTATGATAATTTTTTGACGTTTTATGCCATACTATACTATGATGTTTTTTGGCATTTTTATGACTTATTATACTCTGTCGTTCTATGCCCTAGCATACTATGTTGTTTTTATGACTTTTTATGCCTTAATAAACTATGATGTTTTTTTGACGTTTTTATGGGTTACCATACTATGACGTTTTTTGTCATTTTTATGATTTATTATACTCTGTTGTTCTATGCCTTAGCATACTATGTTGTTTTTATGACTTTTTATGCCTTAATATAGGATGATGTTTTTTTGACGTTTTATGCCATACTATACTATGAGGTTTTTTGTCAATTTTATGGGTTACTATACTATGACGATTTTTGTTATTTTTATGACTTACTATACTCATTTGTTCTATGCCTTAGCATACTATGTTGTTCTTATGACTTGTTATGCCTTAATATACTATGATAATTTTTTGACGTTTTATGCCATACTATACTATGACGTTTTTTGGCATTTTTATGACTTATTATACTCTGTTGTTCTATGCCTTAGCATACTATGTTGTTTTTATGACT
>NW_019519818.1:0-512 GCF_002814215.2 Seriola lalandi dorsalis
ACTCTGTTGTTCTATGCCTTAGCATACTATGTTGTTTTTATGACTTTTTATGCCTTAATATACCATGATGATTTTTTGACGTTTTATGCCATACTATACTATGACGTTTTTTGTCAATTTTATGGGTTACTATACTATGATGTTTTTTGGCATTTTTATGACTTATTATACTCTGTTGTTCTATGCCTTAGCATACTATGTTGTTTTTATGACTTTTTATGCCTTAATATACCATGATGCTTTTTTGACGTTTTATGCCATACTATACTATGACGTTTTTGGTCAATTTTATGGGTTACTATACTATGATGTTTTTTGGCATTTTTATGACTTACTATACTCATTTGTTCTATGCCTTAGCATACTATGTTGTTTTTATGACTTTTTATGCCTTAATATAGGATGATGTTTTTTTGACGTTTTATGCCATACTATACTATGAGGTTTTTTGTCAATTTTATGGGTTACTATACTATGACGATTTTTGTTATTTTTATGTTGTTTTTATGACT
>NW_019519819.1:0-311 GCF_002814215.2 Seriola lalandi dorsalis
GATGATGTCACTGGTTCCCTTTTGTGCTCCAAGTGTCAACGACAGTCGTTTGCATGACTGTTGTTGGTGGAAAATTGGTTTCGACTTCGTTAGTGCTCTATTGTGTTATAAAGACAGTCGTTGGAGTCACATGCCACTTGTGAACAGTTGTTATTCTTGGAGGCTAGATTGTTGAATCTCCTGGGAAGGGATGAAAGGGCAGCATTGTAAATTGGAGATAGGTGGTGTCTGAGACCTCCTCCCCTGTTGAGGGATGGTTTCTCTATTTTAACGTAGATGGCCTCTTTTACTCCTCTTTCGAACCAACTGTC
>NW_019519820.1:0-2604 GCF_002814215.2 Seriola lalandi dorsalis
GCTTCATGCGGTAATGTTTTTCCGCCGTCGCAGTGGAATGAGTGAGGTAGTCGGCCACCAGAGACTTCTCTGTGTCAGTCATCGTCCCGGTGGCCGCCTCGAAGACTCTGCGTGCCACTCGGCTGGTCACTGGCTTGAGTTTGTATCTAAAGTGAAAGTTTAAACAGATATTAATATGACATTAATTGACACATCACACCAGAGATCTGAGACGGTTATTTATAGAAGTACATTTCGGAGGGGAAATGAATCATGATGGTTAGCTTACTTTGAGTGCAGCCGGTTGAGGTCATTGGAGGCATTATAGATCGGCCTCCCCGTGGTGGAGATGAAGAACCGTTCCTCCTCGTCATCTGAGTCATCCCGCTTGCGCTTCTTGGTGTTGAGGAGTTGTGGCCGCACTTGTGTGAAGTAAATGTCAAACCACTGTTGGCAGAGGAAACATAGGAATAAAGATTAATTTCCGTTCTGGAACAGGTTCTGATAGATTCGCAGAGGAAATCTGATGAACTTACACACTCCTCCTCCGGCGAAAGGGCAAACGTGGCAACTTGCCGTGCTGCGGTCTTGTGCTCCTTGACGCCAACAATGGCGTTGCCTGACTCGTCAGTCTGACGGAGCATCCACTCCTGCACCTGCACAAAACAAGGATATCACATTGATTAGTATGGGGAATGGCAAAAATGTCAGGTGAAATTTTCTAACAATGCAGACAAAAAGAGCTTAAGAATACTCACAGTCATGTGCTCCACCACGCCTGGTCGCTGGAGGTGCCTCAGGATGACCACTGCCTCGAGGTAGTACACCATTAAGCTGCACTCTGTCAACTCCAGGGTTGCGCCTTTGTCCACGAAGACCTTCGCGACAACTGCCAACAAGTCTTTCCTGGCAGCCCTCAGCACAGCCAAGCAGTCATGTGGAGTGAGCTGCTGTTGCTCAGTCAACATGCTATGCCTATGAGAAAATAGATAAAATCTTATTAACAAATCATGACATTACATGCCACATTGCTCACATATCTATACTGTAATCTAGTTGGTGGAGAACAATTAAACTTACCTCTTTTGGGTGATCTCTTTGCTCGCTTGCTTGGAGCAGCATCTCTGCAGAGACCCAAGGAACTGAATGAAGTCCTTGCAGTCCTCATGGAGTTCCCGATCCTGGTGCCTCAGGTTGGTGTTGACTGTGTGGTACAACAGGAATCTGTCGGAGGAAGTACAAGTATTTAAGTATATTTATTTAAGCCCAACTATGTTTATTGTCTACACAAGTGTTGACATTATATGAAAAAAAACATCAAATGCACCAACCTTTTCAAGCTCTTCAGATAATTCTGCTGAGTTTGCTTGGTCAGCGTTGCCTCAGAGAGCTGGCGAAGGTACTGCGAGATCTTTTCCCTCTTCCTGACGAACTCCAGGGATGGGGCCTGTGGGTCCACGTAGTACAGGAAACGAGCAACGTTGTCAACCTGGGGAAAAAAAAGCATTTTAAATTACATGACAACTATTAAAAAAAAAAAGTATGAAAAACTGAATTCATGAAAAGAAAAAAAGACCCTGGTGAGGATCAAATATTAATTTAACTTATACCATCTACAAAAGTGACTGCAATACAGGGGAGGAGGAATGTTACCAAAGGTACAGGCTGTGCATATCTTTCTGACTGAAAGCCAGCACATGGTTTCCCAAATCATGTTGTAAATCGATTTAAACAAAAAGGCAAAAATGAACCCTAACCCAGAAGTTTTTAATAAACACATAGTGTTTTATGGTAGTCCTCACCTCCTGTTTGAAATTTTCATTCTGGAGGTCTTTCTCCAGGTAGTTGGCGAAGCCCTTCAGCAATGCATGGTCCAGGGAGTGCTTCTCATAGAGGCCCTTCTCTGCCATCAGCTTCCTGGCCGCCTTCTTCCACTGCACATCTGGGTTACTGCAATGTGGGAAAAGTGTTATAATTGTTATAGTAGTGAATTGTTGTTACATACTGAATATTTGTGATTCATGTGACTCACAATCAAAAACAAACAACGTCAGTGAAGTTGTGAAACTGAGATTCTCACCATTGAAAGTACACGCCACTGCTGACAGAGGCAGTCTCAGACTCGCTCTCACGAGTCTCAGTGGCCGCACTCTCGGGTGGCTGTGCCGTCGCTGCCGTAACGTTGGCATTGGGCAGTGGTGGAGGGACACCAACCACCACCATGTGCCGACGCTGCAGCTCCTCAATCAGCCTTTCAATTAAAAAAAAAAACAGAATTTAGACAATGTTATTCAATACAATTTAAAAAATGTAATACATTTCAGAGAGTAAACAAGAAGTGATGTTTGAAAAAAGACTGAAAAGCCCTTCCACCAACCTGCTGAGTGGATCAGCGTCATCCACAATCTGCCGAAGCAGGCCGTGGTTGAAGACCCTGCCAGACACCAGAAGCTCATGGACATCCCTCTTTGCCTTCAACACCTCTGCTTCCATGGCTTCTGGTGTGGCGGTCTTCATGCAGACCCTGCGCAGATGCACAGGAAGGCATTCCTGGGGTTTGATGCACACAGGGCACAGCAGGAAGTGCCTGTTGGCTTTACTGGAAATAGAAAAAGACATTCTTCA
>NW_019519821.1:0-843 GCF_002814215.2 Seriola lalandi dorsalis
TAAGGCATAAAAACATAAAAAAAACATCATACTATATTATGGCATAAAAACATCAAAAAACATCATAGTATAGTATGGCATAAAACGTCATAGTATAATAAGGCATAAAAACATCAAAAAATGTCATAATTTATTATGGCATAAAAACATACAAAAACGTCATAGTATAGTATGGCATAAAACGTCATAGTATAATAAGGCATAAAAACATCAAAAAACATCATAGTATAGTATGGCATAAAACGTCATAGTATAATAAGGCATTAAAGAATCAAAAAACGTCATACTATATTATGGCAATAAAAACATATGGCAAAAACGTCATAGTATAATAGGCACAAAAACATCAAAAAATGTCATAATTTATTATTGCATAAAAACATACAAAAACGTCATAGTATAGTATGGCATAAAACGTCATAGTATAATAAGGCATAAAAACATCAAAAAACGTCATAGTATAGTATGGCATAAAACGTCATAGTATAATAAGGCATAAAAACATAAAAAAATATCATACTATATTATGGCAAAAAAACATCAAAAAACGTCATGCTATAGTATGGCATAAAACGTCATAGTATAATAAGGCATAAAAACATCAAAAAATGTCATAATTTATTATGGAATAAAAACATACAAAAACGTCATAGTATAGTATGGCATAAAACGTCATAGTATGATAAGGCATAAAAACATAAAAAAATATCATACTATATTATGGCATAAAACGTCATAGTATAATAAGGCATTAAAGAATCAAAAAACGTCATACTATGTTAAGGCATAAAAATTTCAAAAATCGTCATGCTATAGTATGGCATAAAACGTCATAGTATAATA
>NW_019519822.1:0-775 GCF_002814215.2 Seriola lalandi dorsalis
AGTATGATAAGGCATAAAAACATAAAAAAATATCATACTATATTATGGCAAAAAAACATCAAAAAACGTCATAGTATAGTATGGCATAAAACGTCATAGTATAATAAGGCATTAAAGAATCAAAAAACGTCATACTATGTTAAGGCATAAAAATTTCAAAAATCGTCATGCTATAGTATGGCATAAAACGTCATAGTATAATAGGCATAAAAACATCAAAAAATGTCATAATTTATTATGGCATAAAAAGATACAAAAACGTCATAGTATAGTATGGCATAAAACGTCATAGTATAATGAGGCATAAAAACATCAAAAAATGTCATAATTTATTATGGCATAAAAACATACAAAAACGTCATAGTATAGTATGGCATAAAACGTCATAGTATAATAAGGCATAAAAACATCAAAAAACATCATAGTATAGTATGGGATAAAACGTCATAGTATAATAAGGCATAAAAACATAAAAAAAACATCATACTATATTATGGCAAAAAAACATCAAAAAACGTCATAGTATAGTATGGCATAAAACGTCATAGTATGATAAGGCATAAAAACATAAAAAAATATCATACTATATTATGGCAAAAAAACATCAAAAAACGTCATAGTATAGTATGGCATAAAACGTCATAGTATAATAAGGCATTAAAGAATCAAAAAACGTCATACTATGTTAAGGCATAAAAATTTCAAAAATCGTCATGCTATAGTATGGCATAAAACGTCATAGTATAATAGGCATAAAAACATCAAAAAATGTCAT
>NW_019519823.1:0-929 GCF_002814215.2 Seriola lalandi dorsalis
CACTGTAGCAGCTCTGCTCAGGATAACATTCACTCTTATCACTGTCGGGTTTCTAACACAGACACAGGATTTACTCATCTCTGTGTTACTGTGCAAAAACCCATTTTAAGCTTGTCACATGGATTAATGGTTCGTAGTTGTGGCTTTCCTCAGATCAGCAGACAGCAGAGGGCAGTAGAAAGCAGACCTGACAGATACCATGCTCTCTTATGAGCCGCACTGATGCATTCCTGAAGCTTCCTCTTCTTCTATTCAGTTGTGTGAGTTTACCTTTCTAATAATAGTCTTTTATCATAATTGGTCCTTTAAGTCATGTTTGGAATTATTCTGACATGTTCTGACTGTGACAGGAGTCATGTTTATGTTTTGTTTGTTCATTTCTTTTCGTTTTTATGGAATTTTTGAAAATTGAGTCATTTTAAGTGTGACAACTAAAATTAAATGAATCAAACTAAATTAATTTTGTACCTAAGCAATTTTAATATTAATATATATACCATCCATTAATTTGGTACTCACAAGAGACAACTTAAAAAAAATATATATATATTACATTTCCCATAATGCAACCAACAGTATGTTTTAGTAAACCCACCCATTCAGATAAAAGTCGACCTCTTTCAAACTCCACATTGATTATGTTATGTTCTGTTATAATCCCATGTGAACATTACTCCGATGACATCATCAGTAAAGTGACCCTTTAATATTGTTTATAGAAACACAACAACCCTTTCTTCACTGACCACGCGTCAGAGAGCTGATAAAGCAGCAGACCCACCGAGACCAGGAGGCGTCTGAGACATGAACACATCACCAGACAGGATCCCTATCTGAAGAGCCTATCAGCTGTCTCACTGCTTCTTCTGACAGGAAGACAATTACCACCCAAACAGGAAGTGAACAGATATGATAATATAAGACTCGTT
>NW_019519824.1:0-373 GCF_002814215.2 Seriola lalandi dorsalis
GCAGCTTTATGCCTCCGCCAACCAGACATGTTGCACTTTACATCCATGTCTGTCCTTGTATGTGTTCGCATGTTTGGCCATTTAAGCTGATTCTGGTCGAACACGAGATTCATCGGACACCAGTGATGAATAAGTTGGGCGAGGGCGAGACACCCTGGACACAGATAAACAACCATTCACACTCACATTCACACCTACAGGAAATTTAGAGTCGCCAATGAACTTAAACTGCATGTCACACAGATGGTGAAGTAGTGAACTGAAGCCAGATTCGACGATGATGCTTCTGACACATTTAACGTCACTTCATCTCACACGATTAATTATATATTTAATTAGTCAGAAACATTCAGGCCAACAGTGTTGGATTGTG
>NW_019519825.1:0-363 GCF_002814215.2 Seriola lalandi dorsalis
CACAATCCAACACTGTTGGCCTGAATGTTTCTGACTAATTAAATATATAATTAATCGTGTGAGATGAAGTGACGTTAAATGTGTCAGAAGCATCATCGTCGAATCTGGCTTCAGTTCACTACTTCACCATCTGTGTGACATGCAGTTTAAGTTCATTGGCGACTCTAAATTTCCTGTAGGTGTGAATGTGAGTGTGAATGGTTGTTTATCTGTGTCCAGGGTGTCTCGCCCTCGCCCAACTTATTCATCACTGGTGTCCGATGAATCTCGTGTTCGACCAGAATCAGCTTAAATGGCCAAACATGTGATCACAGACATGGATGTAAACTGCAACATGTCTGGTTGGCGGAGGCATAAAGCTGC
>NW_019519826.1:0-359 GCF_002814215.2 Seriola lalandi dorsalis
GCTCAGAAAGACAAAATACAGGTGTTTCATCTCTTAAGTTAAAAAAAAACATTGGATGGATTCAGATTTGACTTGTGTCTGTTCTCTGTAATGCTCCTCAAAATATGATTTAATAAAAGTAAAGTTACTGATTTAAGAAAGAAAAATGCTCTTACACACTTGACTGAAGATAGATTAAGACAGATAATTTGAAATGTTGTAAACTTTATCTCTTCGGTATTTCTCCATATTAAAGGGAGAAAATCCTAAAAATGATTCCACTTCATTCACTTTTAAAGCCTGTTCTTCTGTTTCTGCCCCACCAGGTCTCCAGGGGATGTCTTCTCTGCAGGGTGACTACCCCAGCGCTCTTCTGTCCC
>NW_019519827.1:0-1351 GCF_002814215.2 Seriola lalandi dorsalis
AAAGCCTTCCAGCGCGTCCTGGGAGAGGCACCCACGAAGTAACAGTACACCACTACCTCATAAGCACCGGAGAGGCCACATGGGGTGAACACAGAATAGTACGGAGGGGATATAGCAGAGGACCGCGCAAGGTGCAAATTCATCCAGTAGCTCTCCCCTATCTTTTATCACAGCCCACTTATGTTGTGAGTAACTGCACTTCAGTGTAATAAGAGTGGCCCGCTGCCTCACACATGCACTCCGCCGAAAAACCTACAAAAGATTAAAGTGAGCTTTACCTTGCTTGGATGGACCACAAAACAGCGAAAGAAGACAGAACAGCCAAATTGTACTCTCCACCGCCATGTACAGCCTTTGATTTCCACCAGTGGGGTAGCAGCGTGCGTCTATACAACCAGCTATACCGTTATAGCGACATGCATATGTTGGAATCCGCTATTGTCTCCGCCGGTGCGTGAAAGAGTCTCTGTGAATGTTTAGGTCTCTTTGGTTAACAGTCCCCCGGCTTTCCTAACAATAGGGTTGCATTAGACGGGGGAGAGCCGTCGTGTCTCTCGGCGCTCCAACGCCATGTTGCGAACGAATTTTAAGTGTGTGTTGGCTGCTGGTCCACACACACACACACACGCAAGTATGGACGCACGCGCGCGCTCACATACGCGCACACGCACACGCACGTTCACCAGACACTGGCTGGCAGGTCGTCGCTGGAGTCCTGAAAAGCTGTCGGTGATTCTAACACACCCCTTCCTCTTCCTTTTTGTTCAGCTCCATGCTTTCCACTAACACTTGGAGGATCAATTTAAAGCGGATACGCTGTAGAAACACTTAATATCAAATTTGTTAAAATATATTTTACCCCAGGCGCCCTCTCTGTCTGTCTGTCTGTCTGTCTGGGACGATGAATTCGTTAGGGTAATGCTTCATTCTCTGTTGGAGCAAAACGAAGTGTGGAGAATGGTCTGGCTGAGCGGTTATCTGTAATGACTGTTAATGTGTTGCCCTGAATGAACTCAGTGTTGGAGATACTGCTGATGTTTACGAGGTTCACATATTCAGAAACACATGTTCCAGTCAAAATATTATTTTCCAATCAGGCAAAACCTACAGTCATTAATGTTTACAACTTATAAAAAATGTCCTAGTGTGTTTTAGGATTTCCTGCAATATCTGTGAGTGAGGACCTTTGTTTATGCACATGCATGGACATGTATGCTTGGCTGCATTAATGCTTCTGTGTGATAAAGTAGGTCTGGGTAAAAAAAAAAAATGGAGAGCAGGAGAGGCACATGTGCTTTCTGAGCAAGAACAAGCAGGAGGAGGAGGAGGTGTGTTTGTGTGTGTGTGTGTG
>NW_019519828.1:0-1646 GCF_002814215.2 Seriola lalandi dorsalis
AAGATATGGCAAATTTAGCAATTTTTCCTTGTACAAATGCTTGTCTAAGTGAGGTTGGTTATTGCTTAGCAATAATGACGACAATGATGGTGTCGCTGCTGCTGATGATGATGAGAAGTTGATACAGTATTTTTCTATTTAAGGGGGAAATTAAATGGCAAAATGAAATGATCATCAGGTCCACAATCACTCCATTCAGAGGCCAGTGAGTCGTGATTCCAATTTTTTCTGTCTGCCAATGAGTCAGGTAGATAGTCTGCCTGTCTTCAGGACATAGTAGAAGAGCTACATTTGAGCTCTTTCTGTGGCTTAGCGCCGATAATCCAACCCACAATTCTCCTCTCGTTCTGAACCCAGAGAGAGGATCAAAGATTTAGACTTCCACCCTTGGTCTCTGAAGCCTTGCTCTTTCTGTCTTTTTCTTTTTTTTTATTCCTCTCCTGCTTGTATCCATCTTCACTCTCCTCTCCATCTCTGTTTGTCTCTCGTTATCCTTCACCCCATGACTCAGAACAGGAAAAGATCTTGTGATGATTATTTCACAAGCATGCTGATATCATCTTTGTGGGTTTTCTCACCTCTTGCTCATCTAGGAAGAGGTTTACAAAGCACAGAACAGAGAGCTGCCTCATCTCTCCAATGCATCCTTATCTTGAAGCCCATTGAAGCACGATTAGTAGCCTTTCAATACAGATCATATTCCGTACTCAAGGAACAAAGCTGAGTAGTATTATCTGCATCGAGTAAAAAATTATGCTAAATTTTACTAGTCATGAAATTTAGAAAAATAATCATCACTTATTGTGGGTTTGGGAGGATGAGGGTCGGTTGATATTGATATCCAATCAAAAATAGGTTGTCCGTGGAAACGGCTTACTACGATCCGTAGTTTTATTGTTAGACAACATGTAGCAACATTAACTACGATGAGAGAAACAGGGGAAGTCTGTTGATGGACATAAAGCGGCAAAGTCAGTGTTTGGAGGAGATCAGGGTCGAGTGGCACAGGAGATCAACGTTCAGAAGTTTCTGTCAGAGACTTCTACACTAAAGTCATGTGACAACTCTGCAAACTACTGATGACGACGATGAGATGTGGTTCAACAATGAGCCTTCACGCTCATGTCTTCAGTGATTATCTATAATCTAACTGAACTGAACTACAACTTTTTATGATGCAATTTTAAATCGCTTCTTTTTGTATTACATTTTGTATTTCGTAATAAAAAACAGGCTTTCTGTGATACTGCTCACACTTTCACGATTCCTAGAATATTGCATCAACTATAATCACGACTGCTGGACGAGCTAATTACAGTGCAAGTACTGACGTTGACTTCTCAAATTAGGCCTTGAGTTAAATGGCAAAAAAAGCAGAGGCGGTAAAACTGACAAAGTTTTAAAGAAAATCAGAGAAATGCAATGTATAAAACTCATTTAGTCTTTCCTAGTAGTGCCTCCCACTAGCTAATATTCCTGATCCTTCTATATTCCTAACTCATTTGGCAGCTGGTGTTGCCCCTCCACTGGCATCTAAAGGCTTTGATGCAGTCAGCAGACACCAGAGCGAGCACCGTGGTAACCTGTGTTTGAGAAGTCTGTGGGCTGCCCACTATACATCACTCTCTTTTCCTATCCTTTTGTGT